>NC_089525.1:11651230-11952641 GCF_963924715.1 Thunnus thynnus | reverse complement strand
TTTCCCCCCTGCTGAGGGCTTTTGTTTCTGCTGCAGCAGAAGCATTTTACGTGGGGTAGCAATGGAGATGGAGAAGGGACATATGTCTATCAGGAGAGGGGTGAGCTGGAGTCCAGGAGGATTGAGAAAACCTCTTCAGGCAACACAAGAGGTGCACACCCCTGGGACAGAGTGCAATGCATCATGGGAAAAGACAGGATTCAACAACGAACAGATGAGCCGGAAAACAAGTAAGTGTTTGTTTATCTGGCATTTTCCGTCCTTATTCTGGGAGCCAAAGCAGCAAGGAGGTGTGTTGCTATTCTGTTACTGCATAACACAGAAATGTTGCTGTAAATACATTTCCAGTAGTGCTGCCTCAGTGTTACAGTATGGCCTTAACTGTAATATATCATCACAGCAGAAAACTTATACCTCGAATATGTGGAGAGAGGAGTAGAAAGCAAATAGAGAAAACAGATAGCCTCGCCTTCTTCAGTGCAACTTGACACAGTGAAATGCTCTATGAAACATCTGTTTCCATGCCGTAAAAATACAGACTGCCCCAACAGAAATGGAAATGCAATCATGCATCACTGCTAAAGGGCAGTCTTAATGTACAACACAGACACTGACAATAATGTCCTACCAAACAAAACATTATGTTGTTAAATCATAATATAGAAAAACACTTAAACAATACTCAAGTGGAAATATAATTACCTCTGGGTTGTGACAGATAGATGGAGTATTCAAAGAAAGTAAAAAGCTATTGTACTGTGAGGAAGAAAAACAGAAAGGTCATGGCCATCAAATAATTGTTATGTACTGCAGTTAAGATTGTGATATACAGTAGATCTATAGCTGATGTACTTCCCATCATTCAGTGCTCGCTAATTAGAGTAGTTTCCTCAAAACACAACACAAAAGCAGTACTAATAGTCGGCCTACACCTCCGCAGACCCCTTTCTTAACACACAAAAGTAACAGTCTTTTATTTCCCCCATGGGATCCACCGAGAGTTTAGGTCACATTCAGTCTGGTAAGATCCCAGGACCTCTGTTAATCCTTGTCTTTCCATACCGCTTCACACATCACCCACGGGGGCCAGCGCTGTCATCCCGCTCACCCCACAGCCATCGCCTGCAGAAAGATAACATCCGACAGGGTAATCTGACCTTTGATACACAAATGCAGAGTTAGCCCCCTGACTTAAATCCTCTCGCATGTGGGGGAGTTTTCCTGTCTACTCTCACCCACGCAGGGATGAGGGGACGGGACAGGGCGCAGAGGGATGAGGCAGAGAAAGTTAGAGGTTAACGGGGAGGAGAAAAGGTGGTTTGGGGAGGAGGGGGGGGGTTGACGATGTGATGTGGAGGCTCTTGCATCACTACTGAGGGCTAAATTTTGTCTCTGCTGGAGGACAGGAAATTCCTATCCTGCCCTTGCAGGTTGGAGCTTAGGGCCCAGAGGGTTCAAAGAGGGCAGACACTCTTGGGGAAAGTGCACCATAAACACACACACACTTACATGGTGATATCCAGACAGACACGGAGGGCAGCAGAGGTCAGGTACTGGAGCTCTGGAGTCTCAGTTGTCTAATCCATACACACATAAACTGGTTCCCTTTCCACTTCAATGGCTGCAACAAGGGCCAGACTTCCCTGCCACCACAGGACATTAGACAGAGATAAGCCGCTCAATACTCGCCATTGATTGGACTCCTCTCCAGGAGTGTCAAAACAAAGTGTAGTCTGTGTGCAACTTCTGAAACATCAATACTTTCTCAACAGAAGCCCTGAGCTCTTGTGTCAGAGGCATGCTGTCGTTTTTATAATCAGCAAAAAAAAAAGAGTCCATACTGGAAAAAGTGGAGTTGGAGACTGAATGACAGACGGCACAGCCTCCCTCCCTCCTCCCCCTCCCTCTCTGTGTGCCGGACTGCGGAGAAAAAGAAATCCGATCCTGTGTCTCGCTACAGAAAGGGGGTGTGAAGCGATCAGACGCAGTTAAATTGAAAACTCTTGTGGAACTACTGCAAAACTGCGGAGCTCTGAATTTGACATAAAAAGGTAAGAGATAAGGCAGGAAAACTCTCTCAGGAAACTTTGGGAAGACTTTAGGGTATTTTATAGTCTCGGATTAAAACTGAGTTTCAACTTGTGTTTGACTTTTTTTAATGAAGAAATGTGACTTATTAGTAGCTTTGTGTTATTTTTTTCTGATAGAAGACGTCGGATACAGTCCATAAACTTAAGATAATTTTTTCCTCACAACTAAAAAAGTTGTAACTGACGTCCATTGAGCTTATAACACTCTAACTAAAAAAAAAAAAAGAAAAATGAAAATAAAAGGAATGAATCTCTTCAAAATAGCTCTATTTCCACTCATTCGTTGTTAATTAACGTCTTAATTAGCGTACATATCACTGTGAATGCTGTCATTTAGATTATAACCAAAGATTTCCATAAATGACTGTAAAATTCACCGGAAAACTTTGACTAAATGACTAACACAGAAGTCCACACATGTCATTTGTTTTCGGGTAGATGCTCACTATTTGAGTCATGGTATTAATCACTGATGGGATTTGCACCTGCGTGTTACTTGAGAACCAGTCTGGCTCCCACTAGAGGTAGATGTTAGCATGAGGACTTTTCATTTCAAGCCTCACTGCTCTGCTGTATTCAGGTAGCTGAAATTATAAAAAAGTAAATAGCTAACAAAACTCGTTATTTGGGAGCTGTGGAGGTGTTCCCATCCACATTGAAAACCTTGATAAAAGGCACTGAATATACAGTAAGTACCTGTGTGATAGGTTGGCTCATTTCTCTGCAGCAGTCTATAAAAGAAAGTGATTTATGCTCATGCCAATAGCGCTGAGAGGACTGCTTGTTTAAAAGGCTGTGTGATAATGCTTTTTTCCTTGTTATATTGTTATCACAAATATGTAATGTGGTTGATGTATCTCCCTCTTATAGTGTCTCATTCTGTCTTTACTCTAATGAATACATCAAATGTGTCAGGCTGATTGATTTAACACAGTGGATTCTCCTGACATTGACGTATTTCCTTGCAAACACACCCACCTTCATCACCAAAGGGTATAATTTCATGCTTGTAAATGCACTACGGATGTTTATACCCTAAATGCACCTAATAGTCCTTCTTTATAGATTTAAAAACAAACATATGCTTGAACTTTAGGTGGGTTTAAGTAAAAGGAACTCAAGGGTATCCTACAATGATTTAATTCAATTGCTGTGAGGGCAGACTTTAAGTCTGTAAAATCAACGACAGATGCATATTATGCCTTTTTGCTGGGGGACTGATCATGCTAGCTTTAGTTTCTATGCCAGGAAAAAATTGCATGGAGAATGAGCTCTATACGACAGCTTTACGAGTGATTGATTTATGCATAATTATTTTGATTGGCACATGATTACTTTAAATAGTGTAGCTGTCTGGATCCATCACATTATTAAATGAAGAAAGAGTCATGGCTGTGCCAGCTGCCGTAGAAAACTCCTGGAGGGACATTAAATATCTTCCACCAGTCAGAATTACATGAATTAGATGAATAACCTACCAGATGTGTCACCACAATGTGTTATTCTCCTTTAAAACTGAAATGTTCTTCAGAGAATCCAGGACTTTGGGTTCTTATTCATTAAAAAAAAGCAAAGATGTAGCTTTAATTTTCCTTTCATGAACTTTGAAGCATGATGTAATCACTATATTTAAGATGGGAACACTTGATTGTACATTATGTTTATAGACAGCAGTCGAAAGATGTCATTTTTGGAAGCTGTAGATTGTTAAAATGGTCTATTAAGGGTTTGAGCTTCAGTATTGCACACATTAACTACAGAGAGAAACCAAAGGCATGTTGGAAGCTCGAGCAGGGAGTTTTCTCAGCAGTGGAGGAATGCTCAGGGAGGGACTACTGCAGATGGCAGAGGAAATAGCTCTGCTGCCTGGAATGGAGCTCTTAAGCTCAGAAAACAAACTGTCAATTTTAACATAGACATGTTTCATCACATAATTTCAGAGTAATCAGCGAAACTGCAAAATCAGTGTATGACATGATTGACAAGAATTTATTTTGGTGCTGTAGCAGGCACTGACCTAGTTCTTTTTTATTAACTTAAATCAACAAGCTTTTATATCTTTCTTATTAAAATGTTTATTTGAAAATGTTTCTCCGCCTAAGCCTGTTACTTCTTTGTCTGCAGCTCCGGTCTGCTGAGTAAAGTGTCCACAAAGCCCGTATTTTTCCTCGCTAGATTGGTTGGAATCAAAAGTACAGCAAAGAACAATCAAAACCATATGGTGCAGAAACAATTATGTGGGTTTTAAAGAGAATATTGAATCCTAGACTTGTTAAAAATGAGTCCCCGCTGGTTCTCTCTTTTTGTTAAAGCAGTCTGGTGAGCTTTAATTAGATGTTGAGGGAGTTGTCTTTGTTTAAATAGTAGATGTTGTCTCCCAAAGCGATCTCTTATTATTAAACATCTCTGAAGAAGACAACATTTCACTGACCAGACTGTTCCCTTTCTTTCTGTCTGTTTCCCTCCAGACCTGACCAGGAGTGCCAGTTTATCAGAGAAGGAGCTGAAGGAGGCTCGTGTCAGGAGTCAGATCATCGCTGCTCAACTCACCATCCCTTCCAACTCCAGCTCCAGAGGCGTGCAGCTCTTCAACCGACGCAAGCAGAGAGTCAATGCATTTACGCTAGAGAGCTGTGGAGAGGGGTCAACGGAGGACAGAGCAGAGAATGTGAAAACCGACCCCTTGTCTAACAAACTGACATGGGCAGAGAGGAGTAGTGAGGAAAGGGATAGAGACCTGAACTATAAGAACAGCACTACCAAGCCACTCTTGGCGCCACCTGGGAGGGTACATACAGTAGGTGATATCATGGATGAACCAGGTAAGCATTTCCACAAGGAAGACGACATCGAGGACAGCGTTATCCAAGAGAGACATTTCCTCCCTGTAAAGGAAGTAGAAGAGCAGGATGAAGAGGAAAGAGATGAAATCCACCAGGAGCTTGAGGGCAAAATCAAGGATGAGATTGCCCCTGGAAGTAATAATACTGATCCAGTTCTGATGCGACTTGCTGAAGGGGAAGCAGAGATAAATGGGGGCCACACAGGGCCGGTTCCCCCCGGAAAGTTTCTTAATGGCTGCCATAGTACCTCTGGACCTGAGAGGGTGTCTGTTTCTACATCCAAGCAGGCAACTGGCATCGTCAATCGAACTGCCAGGCCTTTCTTTTCGCCGCCGACAGTCCAGTCTCCAGAGACAGTCAGCCCTGTCAATGACATCCCCCCTCCTCCTTCTTATGCTACTCCTCCTCTCCCTACTTTCACTGCTCCCCAGCCTGTGGCATTCTCACCCCCAAATCCACCTCCGTCATACCCCACACCTCCTCTACCAGCCTTCACAAACCAACCCCAGCAGACCTACTACTCCAATCCACCTCCAATGTCTCCTGTGATGTCTCCTTCCTCCCCTCCACCATCCCAGTTCCCTGTTTCTTCTGGATCTCAGTATGTTGCTTCAAACTCACCCATGCCTCATTATGGCCCTCCCACAGCCCCAAAGCCCTCCACCTTTGTCCCTCAGCCCACCGGAGAGAGGAAGCCAACTAAAACTGGAATACTTGAGGAGAGCGCTGCCAAAAGGTCAAATAGAAAGTCAATGTTCACATTCAAAGAGAAGCCAGTAGTAGCTCCGAACCCTGAGCTGCTCTCTCTGGTGCAGGGGTTGGATGAAAGGAAGAAACATGGACATAAATCTGTGCCTGAGCCAGCATCAGAGGAGGAGTTACTAGCTCTGGGTGCAGAGGCCTCCAACTTCCTCGCCAAGGAAGAAGACAGAGCTGAGGAAGCAAAAGCTCCAGAGTGGACCTCCTGCCTCAAGAGCTCCAGGACCCGACCCAGGGCAGAACATAGGCCAGAGCAGACCCTTAACAATGCATCAGGAAAGGGGGCTGAGCTGTTTGCCAAGCGTCAGTCCAGAATGGAGAAATATGTTGTTGAGCATCAGAACACAGAGCAAATTAGGTCTCCTTCTCCAACAATGTCTCTGCCACCATCTTGGGTGTACCCATCAAACATGCCCGGTAGGGTCAAAGCCATCGCTAGAAACTCTGATGTGAGCGCTCAGGTTTCACAAAACCTAAAGGCCCAACAAACAGTCAAGCCAAAACCGAGGCCAAATGCACCAGCACCAGAGCCAGTTCCAGAGCAGCCTCCTTTGGAGAATGGTTGCTCCAAGATGGAGATGGACCTCTCAAGGCACCGGCCTTACCAGCTTAACTCTTCCCTCTTCATCCTTAACCCAGTCAAGGACCCCATTAGTACCCTACCCAGAGGAGCACCACAGGCCAAGAACCTGATGTCCCCCCAGTCTTTGTCCAGACATAATTCCTTACCTAACAACCCTCCCTCTCACTTTGGTACCCGGTGCATGTCTCCCCAGCTGCCGCTTAGCCCCACAAGAGGAGCAGAATATCCATCAAATTCAGCCTCTGTGCATCCAAGGATCAGTTCTCCCATGTCTGCCTTTTCTCCAGGGCGCGTTTCCTCTCCTCGGTCAGGGGTCCAGTCACCAAGGCCCACATTTTCTGCCAAGAAGGCAGGGATTGAACCACAGGTGTGGAGACCCTCTCTGTATTATTTTTAGGAAGTTTGTTCACAGCAGAGAGATTAGATCTTTTGTATAGTTTACACACACGGTTGTTGAAACTAACTTTAGAGGGCTTAAAATTTACAATTTACTGTGCTTTCTTCTTAAACTTGTGCCTTCTTCTTCTTCTTGTGCCTTCTTCTTCTTCTTGTGCCTCTGCTTTCATTATACTACTATACTATTAGAGAGGAATCATTTTATGTGTGAAATGTTTTAATCCTCACTTGTATCATAAAACAATTGTTCTACATTACTAGGTACATACTTGCACCAGAATACACCAGAAATGGTCTATTTAAAGTTAATTAAACATACATTATAATCAATATCTTCACATATTATGTACATTTAAATGTAAATGTTGTTTATTTTCCATGGTTACAAACACCCAAAAACTATTAAGTACCCTCAGTGAAAATACAAATGTGCCTTGATGTAATCAGATGAGTTGCCATACTCAAAGCCACTAGGACCATCAGCACTTAAATACTTCCATATCCAATATGTTTTAAGATATGATGAAAAACAACCTCACCGTTTTTCCACTTTGTCTCTCAATTCTGTGGCCACCAGGGTGATGCTGCTTCACAAAGCACTTTAACAGATGGTCTGGCATCTGCTTTATGATTTATGATTTGCAATTTAATGCTGCTCACTGACATGAAAGTTGCAGCGAGAGAACTCCTTTTATATCTTTAAGTCTTCAGGGTAATTTACTCTGCTTTCCAGCATTTTCTAGCTAAATATATGCTGTGTACCTGGAATCTTTGATGTTTCAAATTTGCAGACTGCTTACCAATTCACATCTTGAACCTGCATATATATTGTTTTCGTGACTTAAAGCAGTCATTTCAGAAGTATTTTTCACACATCATCAATCACTGTTGTTTCAGACTACAGGGTTTGTGTCTGTTTCATTTCATAAACCTTGATTCACTGTGTGTTATGATTTTTTTTGTTTTAATTGAATCTTTCCTCCTCTGATTAAAGCTTTACGCTAACACTCTGCTGTGACCTCTTTCTCCTTTTTCTCATTTCCTGACTTCTTTCAGTCATTAATTTCACTGCTTAGTGTTTGTTATTCACTTTTCTACCTCTCTTGCAAGCACTACAAACACTTGATCACGCTAATAAATTTTATGCCACTGTTAAGTATGCAGACAATTTCACAACAAGAGGCAGATCTATTTAGTAACACAGTATATGACATTTAAAGTTAAAAAATAATTATTTCAGCTTGCCATTGCAATATATTTTACTCTTCTACAAGTATCTGAGTTATGTCTGTGCATGTTAAGACCCGACCTTTGGCACTGTTTATCGTCAAGGGCTCAGACGTTCAGACAAACGCAATGACCTTTGACCTCAACCTTGTTTCTTTCAAAGACATCCCAATATATGACTAATATATGACCAGTAACATACTTTTTAGAGCTAAAAGACTGATCTTAGAAGTTCAGTCTGTAACACTAAAGACTTGTCTTCATATAATTATCACGTTCAGAGATAGTTTGTTCTTAATTAGTGTGTGCGTAAGATGGAATGCTGACCTTCCTTCAGTCAAGTAACTTCATATCCCTGTGAAGGTTAATCACCTCAGGAAATCCAGATGACAGTAACCTGAGAGAGACACTAAAGACTAGGGCTATATGTGCTGGTGGCCAGGGTTATTGCAGATACACACACAAAGAAGGGAAGACACAGAGATGACCTGGATGCCTCTTGGGCTCATATAAATATTTTTTATCAAAATACATCCACTTAGTAAGGAATAAGTCTCTAATAGGTTACAATTTGTCTTTTGTGATTTTATACAGAAACACCTTGTAATGGTTAAGTTAGAATTGTTGAAGCATATTTGATGCAATTCTATTATTTGCGTTGTTTGTATGTTTCTTTCCAAGACTCTAAAAAACAATTTTTGTCATGGTCCAACAGACACCAAAGGAGTCCACCCCAGCTGAAACCCCCAGTGAGACTCCCACACCAACTAGGACACCCAACCTCACCAGGCGCTTCAGCAGCCCAGAGGGTCCCGCCACTGCAACCTGGACTTCCAGCCTCCAAACCAACCGCCCCTCTGCCAACATCTCAAGCCGCTCAGTCACCTCCCCTGTTTCCACTCCCAGAGGTATAAGATGCCAATCCCCTATGAGTCAGAATATTCAGCTTTCCACTGTTAACTCAATTTCCACATCCAGACCATCCCAGACATTTACAGCCACCTCTCAACGCTCTCCATCTTGGGGTTCAAGATGTCAGTCCCCAATGGTTAGCCAGAACACCCAGTCCTCCACCATCTCCTCTGTTCCTGGTTTCAGGCCTCCCCAAACGTCTACTTCTCATTCTCCTGCATGGGGTTCAAGATGCCAGTCCCCAGTTGTAAGCCAGCATGCCCAATCTTCCACTGTCTCCCACATTCCCACATCCAGATCCGCTCAAACATCTACAGCCGTCTCCCCACCTTGGGGTTCAAGATGTCAGTCCCCAATGGTGAGCCAGAGTACCCAGTCTGTCACCATGTCCTCAGTTTCTACTTCCAGACCTTTCCAAACTTCTACAAATACCTCTCCTCTTTCTCCTCCTTGGGGTTCAAGATGCCAATCGCCAAAGGTAAACCAGAATACCCAGTCCTCCACTGTTTCCATTTCCACACCCAGATCCTCCCAAACACCTACAGCCACCTCTCCTGCCCATCTTCCTTGGAGCTCACGTTCCCAGTCTCCTGCACCTTTACAGACCAGTTTATCCTTCAACACTGCTAAACCTCTGTACACACCCTCTGCCAGCTCTCCTGTTCCCACACCCAAAGACAGTCGCTGCATGTCCCCAGTTGTTAATAATCTAGACTCTAAGGCCAACCATCGCATCCTGGCGAAAAACATCATCAATGCAGCCAAACGTAAAAACAGCCCTTCCCCTGGTGCACTGAGCAGTCACAGCCTTCCCATCTCACCTCTGGGAAATTCCCACCATGGCTACGACTGTCACAAACCACCCATCAGCCCTTACCAGTCACGGCCATTGGGGGCCCAGTCCCCTACCTTCACCAGTCCTCCACCCACCCCAACACAGAGGATCTGCTCTCCCGTGAGGCTCTACAACACACGCTCCCTCACCGACTCTGATGCCTCAGTTGAGTCAGAGGACTCGGGCCTCCGGTCACCCGGCCTGCACTCCTACAACACCTGTCCCCGTGGCTGGGGTGGCAGCCTTAGGGTGAAGAGAAGCACTGTTTCCACTGACCTGTGAGGGTGCTACTCAATGGCAATACGCGCATGATTATGGTTTTCATAGACTTACTCCCCTGTGGCATTTGATCAACCAATAAACAACATCCTGATGGAATTAATCAGACTTATATGAGATAATTTACCTTTCTGTCACCAGAATACAAATCCTGGACAATGGTAAATGTTGTATCAAGTAGTATTAGTAGTTTATAGGACTCACATTCATTTATGGACTGACAAGAACAAGCTTTTTGCATAACACAGTTGCTGTGGCTTGTACGCTTCTTGCATACCAAAAATGCAAAGTCTCAAAATAACCAAAGATATTTGAAATCATTTAAGATGAATGTTATACTCTTTACACCTTCACAACAAACATACTTTCACTATTCCTGTTCAATAGTGTTTTTTAAAATGTTATTCATGATATATCACTGTGTTTGCTGGTCTTACATGAGTCAAAATGGGAAGAGACTTTTAAATTTTAAGGCTTAGGAGGGACCCATGAAATGAGAAATGTGTAAATATATAGTTCATTGGAATGTGCAGTACTTTGATTAAGGCATTCTCACTGTGCTGTATTAGTAAAGGATCAAATTAAACTATACAATAGATTCATAGTGAATATAGATTTAGAACATACTGGGGAAAATCATTTTTCCGTGAAATTTTTGCAACACAGTGGTAGGTGAGGCACATGTTATTCACATTATCACACATGGTCAAAGTATTCACCACAGTTTATTACCCATTTTATTCAATGGAAAATAAATCATATGCAGAATTATCGCAGTGCAATAATCAATTTAACATAGTGTATATATGCTGCTTTATGTACCACATTTGCTAAAATGAATGTAAGGTTTACAGACAGATTGACAGAGAATGACAGAAAAAAGGGAGTGTTGAGTATGAAGAGTTATGTAGGGGCTTGATGGGGCATTGGCACACCTATTTAACCAAACACTGTTTCCATGTTTAAGAATAAAAAAAAGATTTGATAGTTTTGCTCATTTTTAAAACATTGCTGGAGGGTGAGATGTTGGTGCAGTGGTTATCATGTCACCTCACAGCAAGAGGGTTCTGGATTTGAACCCACCAGCTGGCTGGGGCCTTTCTGTATGAAGTTTTGCATCTTCTCCCTGTGCCTGTGTGGGTTCTCTCTGGGTACCCCAGCTTCCTCCCACAGACATGCAGGTTAGGTTAATTGGAGACTCTAAATTGCCCGTAGGTGTGAATGTGAGTGTGAACGGTTGTCTGTCTCTATACTATATGTTAGCCCTGTGATTGACTGTCCAGGGTGTACCCCGCCTCTCGCCCAATATTGCTGAGATTTGCTCCAGCTCCCAGCGACCCTCTGGAGAATAAGCGGTAAAGAAAATGGATGGATGGATGTTGGTGAACAATTTAATGAATGTAAGGTTAATGAACAAACAATAATTTAATGAACAAATGTCAGCTGTTAACATGTGATTGTAATATTCATATTGGACATTGATGTATGCCTACATTTGTTTTGCTGATCACAAACTGTCATTCTTTTTTATATCAGTAATGTCTTTATAAGAAACAGAATTGCATATAAGTGCCTGTTTGGATGTGGTTTAGAAGCAAGTTTGTATGTCACACAAGTAGAGAAGGTAAAACGAGACATTGTTGTTAAACTTTCGTGGAAAAAAGGTTAGAAGAATGTGGAGCGATTTGAAATATTCTAGTAAGTGTTTGTGAAAAAGGATCAGAGGAATGGATTGTATTTAAAATACGTGCATAACTCTAATGTACATTCTCTTAAACTTCTGAAGTTTCATTTTATACTTGATTTGCACTTCTGTTCATTCCATTTCAATGGCTAAGTTGGCGTTCTTTAAAACTTGATTTTCTCAAGTGTCATTCACAATACAACCAGCAAATAAACATCCATACCATAAAAATCAGACCATTCCTGCACAACGCAACATGTTGACAAGATGGACCCACATTGGCTGTATATCTGATAGCTGCCTTAGAACCACAACTGGTTTTCTGTTTCAAAGCCATTTTTACACCATTCCCATCTTGCCTAGTCCTGTGCAGTACACACAACAGATCATCCCTTCGTTCCCTGACATGCAGGCCAGCATCAGCACATTTCTAAATATTTACTTCTGTGTGTGTTATGAGTGACAGGGACACCTGCTACACGGTGACCTGGCTCCTTAAGCAGGATTAAGACTATCACTGTCATGGATTGGTTTCAACCTGGTTCATCTCTAGGCAGGTCAAACATTGCTGACACCCTCAAACACAGAGAAGAATCATTTCATTTTTTAATTTTTGCAAGCAGTTTTGTTTTTGGGTCTGTGGCTATTTTTAATACAATTTCATAACTGCATGACATTTGAAAACGAATGCAAAATAAAAAGTGATGACACACCAATTTAAATGAGTTATAATTTGTGAATTATTTCATTATTTTCCTCCATAAAACTTTTTTTTCTGAAAATAGTGGTATAACTGAAAATAATCACATCTTTAGTTGTATATTCCCCTTTTGTAAATAAACCTAATTAAATCTCCAGTGGGTAAGTCATTGCATCCACAAATATTCACATAGCACACCCATTTATATAGTGTTTGTTAAATTAGTCTTTTATTATTTTATTAATTTATTCTTATTGCAGACTTGGAGTATTACCATACGACAAATATAAGACAAAAGGAATGTTGTTTGTACTACTTAAACAAGGATTCATATTTCATCTAGTCCTTACATAACCCCTTTAGGCCCTTAAACAGATCCTCCATAAGAATTATATGATCATCTAGCTGGTATATTTTAATGCAATTTTAAAGCAAATTCATAATCTGATAATCTAATACAACTATTTTAAATCTCTGTAATAGCAAAATAATAACTAGAGAACTAAAATAATTAGCATTGATATATAATTTACATGTATCCCCCTACGAATGTATCTCTACCCGTAGCTTTTATACTGCTTATCATTTAAATATGCTCACAAGTTTTTTTTTTATTGGCGATGGCCCATGTACATGTGCTGAGCTTTACTGCCAGTGCAACATACACATATTTGCGGTGGTGGTTAATGGGGGTGAAATGTCCCGAACAGCAACACCTCGGGGTGAAAAGAAAACCAGAGCCACATTTATCACAGGTTCGTACACTGCCATCTGTAGGACTTCAGACAGAAGTTCAAATAAAACAACACTGAACATCATTTGTGGGTTCATGTTTGCACTAACTCTGTGTTTTTAACCCTTTCTCAAAATACTGTAGTGAAAATAAATATTTTATATTTTCTGTCATGGTCTCTGTTTCTTTTTCAATGAGTTATCATATTCATAAAATAAATGAATCGCAACAACCTTGCAACAACTTCACTAGACATGAAAGATAAAATTTCACTTTAGTACTCCTTGTTAAAGTTACTCACTGACACAAAATGCCAGTTTTAAGGTTATTATTACTTACACCTCTGCATTTCCTGCTATGACTAGTCAAAATGTCAGCCATAAAAAAGGCCTGTAGTCTCCCTGTGTTAGTGTCTATATCCATTATACTTACTGTAATCTTCAGTGCAGAGACTGCTATTAACCCGGATGCTCACGTATTACATCCCATGATTACAACCTTTGTGATTCTAGTATAGCTGTTTTGTTCGGAAGGGGAAAAAATGATATCAATGTGTAAGATATCACACATATCTTATCACAACTCAAAATGTGAAAGGCTTGCAAGAGAACTGCAAATAAAGTGACACACATTCTGCAGCTGCACACTGTGGTTTAGGGAGTCAGTATTCACAAGCTAAGCAGTTCTCTTCCACAACTATTTTCTAATATTATTTGTAAGATTAATATAAGATAAACAATAGGCTATATGACATTGTTAGATAAAACTCACTTGGAGTGGGGAGATTAACAACAATGTGGTCTGTGAACCATGTAATCAAAATACTATCTTTTATATCCCTTTCCCCTCAGTTTTGCATGAATGAAATGATAAACCTGTGCAATATCTGCACAGAAACCTGAAATATTGCACTTACACTCCCTGTGCTCAATTTTGGATTAAGGATAATTTTGCCATTCCTTATTTTGCTGTGGAGCCAGTGAAGTGAATCCCTGCAGTGAGACACAAGAGGCCGCTCTTGAGGTGAAAAGGGGAGAAAGCCAGCGCTGTGGTTTCCTTGGTTTGACAGCAGGGGCTTGTTGTACAGCACAAAACAACAAGGATGAAGATTTCAAGCGACGATGCAGCAGCTACAGAGATAATCGAGGAGACGTTCAGCTGAAAGGCCATCAGCTTTATCTCGATCTCCCGGTGTGTCCAAACTAATTTAGCGTCCAGCAACGTTGATATCGACTGAACTGCAGATGAATGTCTGTGCCTTAAGTGTCCCTGGATTTGTTGTTGTTAGCTGCTAATGCTAACCATAGAAGTTGCGAGCTAGCTGGCCTAGCAAGCTAATGGTTAAAGCGAGGAAAAGACTTATAATGTTTGTTTTACTTGTCCGGGGAGTGAACTCGGCGTTGTTTAGCTAATGGAGCCAGCTAACATTAGCTTCAGTAGTTCAAGAAGTGCAGCTTTGGCAAAGCTTTTCAAGTACCAACCGTAGTAGTTAACTTAGCTTGCCAGTTAGCCACTATCCTTGGAAGAATGAGTAGAAAACATCATCATTTTAAAGGAGCCGAAGTCAGCTGCTGCGTGAAATACTTCTTATTTGGATTCAACATTATATTCTGGGTAAGTAAATACACTCTGTGACCTGTTTGCCTCACGTTATCATAATGAAAACAGCGCTTATGTTGCTAATTTAAAGTAACATTAAGTTAGCTCAAATAATCAGGTAAAGTTAGCTTAAGGTTAGTACCGTTAGTGAGTTGTAAAGTGAAATGATTGTGTAAGTTAGTTGACTTAATTAGAAAACTATTAAATATGCTTTTTTTTTTAAAAAAAAATTGTTTTGTTTTGTTTTGATTGTTCTTTATGTGTGTAAAGTTGCATCACAGATTAGCTTGTTGACTTGATTGACCTAGAGGAAGTCTAATTTTTTCCATGTAGGACAGTAGTAAAGTCTTTAGGATTAGCAGAAAAGTTCTTGCCGTGACTCAGAAATATAAAATTTCACTTTCACATTTAGCAAACCTACTTATTTTTAAGCAGGACACAAAATTAGCACCAGCTACCAGCCAAATGCTGGTAAAATTAGCAAGTGGCTGGTAGATTTGCTTCACTCACCAGCTAAAAAAAACCCCAATGGTAATCTAGTGAGTGGCTAGTGAAATCTGAACATTCACTAGTAATTTGGCTGGTGGACAAAAAAAGTGAATTTTGCACCTAGTGTTTAAGTCTGATTCTCTATTGACCTATGAGTATATAACTTTCCATTCTCTGAATGGTGGTGGATAAGTTAAACCACGAATATTACCAGCTACTTTGATACTTTTTTGTCTAACATTTCTTCAAGTGTAAAAGAGTTTGTGATGATGATTTGAATATCGGATAGAGTATCTGATGGAGGAGGCAAACTAAGCAACCACGGACAAAAGTGGGTCTGGTGTTAGTTTCTCTCCGGGCCTTGACCTGGCAGTAAGCATTGGCACCATTGTGTTTGAGGTTGAGAAATGGCATGAGTTTCATCTGTATTGTTAGGTCAGTGGCAAGTGAGCCCACATCTCCTTTACAATGCCTCCTCCCCTCCATCTTTATCCCTCCTCAGTCTGAAAAGTTCCTCTGTTCAGTCTCGGTCACCCCTCCCTCCTCACCCGTCTGCATTGCCTCTGACCGGCTGGTGTAGTATAATGTCTGTGAGTGACTGAAGGAATGGCGTGTCTGTGTGCCCCAGAGGGTCTTCCCACACACTGTTGGGAGGAAAAGGCCACACGGTCCTGAATACCACCCAGCCCTCCTCTTTTCAAGCACCCTTTTCACTCCCTCCACCACTATAGTGCTCGGGCTCTGCGGGACAGCATTGTTTCTCTCGCTAACACACCCACAAACGCACAAAGGGCGACGGTGGGAACAAAGACTGGGTGGGGGCGCCGGGTGTGATTCTGTGTTTTCTCCCCTCATACAGTGTGCTTGTTCTGTTGGACTCATCAGGCACATGGGATCCACATGCAACGGGCTCTCTTCTTATTCCTCATCCTTTCGTCACCACCTCCTCATTCCTCAACAGTCCCCTTCAAAATGTAGGAGTATTACATTACACCATACCTCTGTGGTGGTGTTCTGTTTTTGTTTTGTGTGTGTGAAACGGAGGTAATATGAACTTCCAAACATGCCACAAGCCAGAGTTTCCTAAAGAAATAAGAATAAATACATTTTACAGTTCAGGTCACAAATGAAAAATACTCTGTAATTCAATTTGACTGAGCAATCAACCAGGAAATATTGAGTCATAGGGCTTCGGTGTTGTGTCTGACTCACATTGTGTTCTTTCAGACGGTTTGACACTCAGGCCAAGCTAACACAGTCCTGTGTCTGAGCTCCCTCTGAAACTGTGTGAAACAAGTTCCAGCTCGCTGGCTGTTTCCGTTAATAATCACTAGAAGATGTTCTCCTCTTGTCTGTGCGCTGCGAAACTGGATTTGACAGACAAGCCAGCGCATTGCTGAAATAGAGAGAGATGGGGTTTATTCTCAACAAATCAACCCATTTGTCTCTCCTGTAGTGATCTTGTCAGGCTTGAAAATGCTGCCCAAATTGAGACAGAATGCTTGTAAGACCCTAAATATTGTGAACAAAATAGAGCAATAAAACCTTCTTCTCTGTGTGAATTCCTCCAGCGCCCAAGCTTGCTGTTGACAGCCAGGCATTCTCACCCAAGAACAACACACCTTCTCTCGTCCTTAGAATAGACACATTCCTCACATCCACTTAATTAATCACATTTTCTGCCTGAGCTGCTGAAATGTTTGGAAGCTCTGCATGCTGTAATTAAGAGCTTGTTAAGCTGTAACCAAGTTGCTTAGTTGGTTGGAGGCAGGCTGTGTGTTATTAGCCAGCTACAGCTCTGTAGCTGGCTGCTCACATTTGGCACTAAAAGGCACGTTGGGTGATCCCATCACAGGTGGACAGATGTGTGAATGCAGCTATGTGAGGTCTCATTTAGATACTATGTATGAATTCTTGACTAGTGCTGCAGCTATCAACTACTTTTACTGTCGATTAACCTGACGATTATCTTTTTGATCAATCGTTTAGTCAATAAACTGTCAGAAAATAGTAAAAAAATCATAATTTTCCAGAGCCTAAGCTCATGTCCTCAAATGCTTCTTTTGACTAGAAGTCCAAAACCCAAAGATATTCCAGTTAATAATGATATGAAACAGAGAAAAACAGCAAATCCTTTGGTAGCTAGTTTTAGTAGCTGGAACCTGCAAATGTTCTGCATTTTTGCAGAATAAATTACTTGAACGGTTAATTGATTATCAAAATTGTTGGTGATTAATTTTCTGTTGATTAATCATTGCAAATGTGTGTCTAATCGCAAAGGAGCACTACCTACTCAACTTTTTTCTGTATGTTTGACATGATAAACATTCCGAACACATTCGATATCCAAGACAAAATACTGGCTGTTTGCTATTTTCTAGGGCAAATGTGTATGCTTTTATGTTTTGTTGTGTTTGCCATTGCCCACAGATAAAATCAAATGTGAACAGGGAAGCAAAGTCCACTCACAGGAGGATTTTTCTTTTTTTTATTTGTTCTGATTTCTGTTCTGATACTCTGTGTTGACTGCAGTCTATCTCAGTTCGGAGGCTGTTTGCACACAATATCTGGTTATATCTAGATACAAGATAATAGCTCTGAACAGGACCTTAACTTCTCTCGATTATAACCCAGGACTCGACTGTGTAGTCTATTCCACTCGGATACGTTTTGACCCTTAACTGCAATTCAAACTCTTGTTGTAGTTACTGTAATAATTAATCAGCCAAATCGATACGTTGGTATTGCAATGTCAAGTGCGGAGGAGTGCCAATGCAAAAAACATTCTGTGAAGTCACATTTTGTTCACCCTGTTGGCAGTGCTGTTCACATCATATCATCAAGAATGACTCCGTTCACGCAGCAGGCCACATTAGAAATGCAGTATTTGGAAGTCAGCAAAAGGGCAGTCACACTTAACTAAGTCTATACCCTGTGCATTCGTGTGTGTGTGTGTCCAGAAAGCGTGGAGTTTGGTTTGTCTGCTAGTTAGTTGAGGTTAATGGGATCAGCTGGCTTAGGGAGGCATCTTCCTAAGTGTTGATAATCTCTACCTCCACATGGGGAGGAAGCCCTCACATCGGGACTCACACTTCTCACAGCAGCACTTGACTGAAAAATAACCTGAACAGCCCGATTTGAATAAAGAGGCGGATACAAGGACATCGAGTTCCAGACTTTATTTGCCCAGCGATAACACATAGAATCACAGTGATGAAAGCACAGGGATTAGATATTAGGATACATAAGAAAAAAATTAAACAGAAGGAAGGGAGATAAATTACTTACTAGAGCAGTTGAAATTTAGATTGGCCTTTAAAACATCTTATCCTCAAACAGAAGCAATGAAATGTAAACTAAGCGAGAACAAACAACGACACAACACTGTGCTTTTCTTGATTTTATTGCTCAATTGTTCAGAGATATAAGGAGATGAATGTGGATTTCATGTCAGATTAGTATCTAATGTCACATTTTCACATTGTTGCTCATCTACTACCATTCAGTTAAGGGCGGGATTGACAGAGTTTAGTACAGGTTGTATGTTTCACTGCCACCGACCGACCTGCATTTGACTCTAGCTGTCAACATTACACTGTGGGAAAAGTTAGATAAAAAGGAAATAGTGTGACTACTGTACAAAGGCAGGTCCAGTTCAGTTTGAATGTACTCATTCAGTCAAATTCACTTCAATCGAGACCTTATTGTCCCGCGAGGGAAGTTTGGTTTTCTGATAGGGCTTCAAAAAGCGCAGAGTAAAAACAAATACTGTGGGTTATCGGAATATGCTTCTAGGCTTACACGTGAAGAAGAATGATAGGCTTGTACAGAAAGAGACGCTTTATAATACAACTCAGTGATACTGTGAGGTAATGTTTGGACAAGTCTCTTCAACAGTTTGATCAAAAAGAGAGGAAATATTGACAGTTGGCCAGTTTGAAATTCAGCTGAACTTGGATGTCAGACGTTTCAATTTTGGTTAAACATTTTTGATCAGCAGCTGTCCTTTCTAAAAATGGGGTTGAGCTGCTGCTTTAAGCATTAATTTTTATTTTCTAAATCAAAGTGGATGGGATAATCACTGACTGAGAACCAGATCCAGAAATAGTAAGCCCAAATGACAGGCTACCAAGCACGGATCTCTCCATAGCTGTCTCACTTAATGCTGCCTCCAAGGTTGCCTCGAGCTATGGCAGGGGGGAAATACAACTTGATGTGCATTGAAGTACTTTTGACCGGAAATAATAACAAAATTGGCCATATAACAGAAGTACTCTTCTGGTAGCTGCCTGATGTTTTATTTTAGAACTACTTCATACTGCAGAACCAGAGTGAGGAAGCTTTATTGGATAAGTTCACAGTAGAGAAAAACAGGATAGATGGGAGGAGAGGGGGATGTGTCTCAAGTCCATACTGAAACACCAGGGCGTCTTGAGCAATCAGCCAGAGGCAGCAGCTATAATTTACATAAAATACTGCATGACATATGACACATATCAGTCATGTCATGTTTGTATGGCTTCTGTGCTCTCTCTCCCCTAAATGTTACATTTCTCTGCTAAAATAAAAAATCCAAGTCACAATATGTGGATACTTCTTAAAGCATTTGAAGGCAGCAATAGATTCAGGTAATGTTTCTGTTCAGATCCAAAATTAATCTCTCCTTGATCATCTTTGGCTAATTATGACCATTTTTGATTAAATTGGTGAAGCTATAATTCACTGTATCTGTGTAATCTGCACGAAACTGAAAGATAATACAAGCTTTCATGTGTGTCTATTGTAATCCACCAAGGTTTCATCAAGTAGTTAATTTCCTGTTCAGGACTGAGCAATGGTAGTTAGACAGGAAACCACCAACCAAGTGTTTGTGTGCAGGCATTCACAAGAAAGGGTTCTTGAACAGCTTCAGAAAATATAAAACAATGTAAAACACAAGTTTTGTCTCCCTGGGCAGGCTGCAGTAAGAAATGTGAGTTTAATGTCCTTAGTTGGACTGCTACAGATTGGCCATCAAATCCTCACAGACAGAGGCAACAGATTCCTCTCATTTTAGCGCTTAATGTCTGATGTTGGGAATGGTAATAGTTCTGCATTTCCTGACATCATGTTGAATGATTTTTTTGGCCTTGAGTGATTAAAAAAAAAAAAAACATTATTGGCCAATTGTGGGTAACATCCCAGTGACTGAATAAACTCGTGGGACCACCTGACTCTACCATTATTATTGGTCTCCATGAAGCTAATTTGCAAAGAAGGCGCAGGTGCAGTTTAGCCTTCAGGTTTTCTCAAGGACACTCATTCACAGGCTGCGTTCTCTGAAAGATCCACGCTCTGAATTGGAAAGCAGTGAGAGTCACAAACTGCAGCCAAGAAGTTGCACCCTGTTCTAAAACACGTACAGGTGTTGTTTTGTCCCACAAGGATTGACAGCGCCTGATGCAAGAAAAGATTCATTTTTCTTTTGAAAATAAAGTTTGACTGCTGTGCTCGCTGCTTATGACACAGCCAACTGAAAGACAACTTTATCTGAGACTGAGATTTATATGGCAGTAGACCAGATTGAACTGTCATATTAGTTAATTCGCAGATTATCATCATGGAAATTTGTGCAGTGATATTTTTTGCAAGAATAGACGGGTAAAATGTCTCATCCTGATTGACTGAACTTAGTTTGTCTGAGCTGTGACAAAAACATCAACAACACAGTATCTCACAGATAAACATACAAAAATTTATTTTTAACCTTTTTAAGATTTTTTTTTATATTCTTAATGTTGGCTTATCCAGAGAGCCATAATACAACACTGTCAGCTGAGTCCTCTGTCATTGCTCATTAAGTAGACGTTTTTATTTACAGTTTGATACAATGGTAAATGAATTAACTGTTGTCCTGAATGTACTCAAATTCCCACAATAACACTGCGTCTATCTGAAGATAATCTTGTTAGAGCTGTTCACAAACTCTTGCATTATTCAATCTCCCAAAAATGTGTAATTAATTAAGAATAATAACTAATTACAGTTGGTAATTATCAATTATGTCCAAAGACCTGTTCTGTAACATTATACCCTAGAAGGAGTCGTGTCAATGTGGTTTTTATGCTGTAAAATGAGTTGTTTTCTCCATCATTTCTCTCTTTTAATCTATGCAAATTATTTAGAGTCAAAGGCTAAATGCTTTAATACTCCCTCTCCGTCAGTCTAATCTCTTCTACCTGATCTCTGCCTTCTTACCTTCACTCTTCTGCGTGTCACTTTGCAGCAAAAGCCACCAAACCCTTCACTACAACTGCTTATGTAACCACCAGGCCAACCCAGCAGCACCCCCCTCCACTTTGCTGCTGGTGTTGTTTCAGCATACTGCCAACATTGTTGGTCTTGTTATGTGTGTGTTGGTTGCTATCAGTTTACCCGCTTTCCCCGATTTAATCAGCTTCCCAACAGTATGATTTAACCTGGTTTCAATGGAACTATTATATTTCAGCCCCTGCCATTAGATTGTGCTTGAGTTTTGTCCATCATGAATGACATTTTGTGGCAGCTAAGCAGTTGATAACATTACATTAGTAAAACCACACGCCCAGAAATGGATGATTTTCACTGGCATGTAGTCTGACTGCTATAATCCTGAAGGCTTAGTGCTGTTTTTGTCTGAGTTTGGATCTTTGCATATGGTGGCCCAGTACTATGGCTGTCTCAGCAGTTACCCAAAGTTCTCCTTTTTTCATGTTGTAAACTGTGAGCCCTGCATTCATCCCTCCCTGGGACAGGAGGCTAATACTGGAGGGATTATCTTTAACTCTCAGGATATCAGATCCTCCAACCTCGTAAGCGGCCCAGTGCAATGACTATAACCTGCAGATGTAGTGATTCACTCTGTCCACAACAAGATATTTTCTCAGTATTCAGTTTTGTTTAAAGACTCCAAAAAAAACAATGTAAGTGATGAGGTTGTACCTGAAAACTTTATGACGTTATTGAGCGATTTTTGTATTTGTGTTTTGTTTGGGCTCTTCCCATGGTTTTCTTAAGTGGGTTAGGCTATGTTGGAAAAACGTGATATCATGTACATACTGTAGCAATAATAAAAATCAGAATCAGAGGACAGTTGTTGAGTTGTTTGCTTATGTTGCTAGGGAGATACCGCTGTAAAACAAAGATTATCATATCACACCCACATGATTCTGATAAAGCAAATTAACTTAAATTTTGGCTGTTAAATTCATCGAGTTATACGAAACTATGGATGTTTTTTTTATATCTTTTAACTTTGTATGTTGCATATGTAGTCATAATTTTTTTCTATTGAGAAATACATGTTTTCATGAAGCCTACTTTTAACTCAGGGGAATTAAATGGGTCTGACTGATGGGTACTGCCTCTTTCTGTCTGACAGTTGCTTCTTCTGTGTGTTTTGTTTTACAGTTACTAGGAGCAGCATTCTTGGGCATAGGCCTGTGGGCATGGGCGGAGAAGGTAAGTCTAAACACATGCATGCAAACACACAGTGGTGAAGTACAGCATGATTACCTCAGTAGCATAGCTCAAATTCTTCCCCATATTTCTACTGGAATTAGCTCGAAGTACGATTTGCAAGAGAGCTGAAATGAAAACAGGGCTGTTGAGAGTATGGGTGAGAAAAAATAGAAGCACCGTTGGTGTAGCACTTAAACGCATATTACCTGATAATGGTCCTGGTAAACGCATATTAGTCGACTCACGATGCTAATTATGCTGCGGCAGCTCAAGTGTGATGTGTGACTGTTGAAAGCTCTTTGAGCCATTAAGTAGCAAATGGTCAAATTGTTTTTCCAATACTTGCAGAGTTTTAACAGAAGCTACAAATAAGGAGCCTTAAGGACAAAATTACAAACTCATTTGACTCATCGCCATCAGGAATCCAGTGTCTTCGTCTGTCACAAAACGAATTAGGCCTTCATTTTGCAAGGAAACTGGTTACCGTTTGTTTTCCACAGCGTACTAGCCACAAAGGTCAGGTTCTGCTATCGACCTCACGTGCGCAGTAGATCATGGCAACACTCAAAACTTCCCCCAGTCGAGTTAACAGTTAGTTCATTAATTAGTTTTGAAATTGTACCAGGCGGTTCAGTAAATGCTGCACCAGCGTAGAAGCATGTACTGATTAGTAACGTCTGGTCATGAACTCTGTGCAAATAGCCCTGCATCGGAGTACCTTTGTGGAACAGCGTGAATAATTTAAAGGGATTAGGCCAAATGATGAATAGCGGCTACTGGAAAGGCATAATGGTTTGAGTTTGGGTCTCAGTGACTAAGATGATTACTTTCATGCCTGCTGTTTTCAGCCAGACTACATTATAGTTTTAGGGCCTCATGCTTAAATTCAAATGAAGGCATTTTAATCTGCATCAATGGCATAAAAACACAAGAACGCAGTGTTACCTCTAGCCTGTATTTGTCCCCTAGCTCAGTGTCAAAAATACAGGAAGAGATGAATAATGATCATACAAACATACAAGTTTGTGTACTCAAAAATAAACTTCACCTCATAACACACTATCCCATTACATTTATTAACCTTCCAGTGACCCCGCACTTCAGCATTAATGTGTACACTATTGTACATGCACATTTACAAAATCCCTTTGTCAGGGCAGCATGATGCAGACCAGAGACTGACAGGAAAACATGTTTGATACACAGTGACCTTGAGGCTGTGAAGGCAGGATGTGCAGAGAGGAAGGACAGATGTTTGTTTGTGGACGTTGGCAGAAAACGGTGAACTGTGCCTTTCCTGATAAAAGTTACTTACTGGACAGAGATTTTCCAGAGAATGAAATTGTGTTGTAGATAAATTGATAAATGAAACCCTTTGGGGGATTTGTTATTTTATTTAGAAAGCAACATACTTGATAGATACCATTCTAATCAAATAACATTATTGCCTTTTAATACATTTCTGCTGCATTTGTGCATCTCTGAACAGGGCAGCTGGCCTCCTGGCTGTGTCAAAAGTTGAATTCTCACTATTTCACTTTGACATGAGAAGCTCTTTTCAAGGTTAACCATGTGTTTTTGTAGAGTGAGAATTTTTTTTGTATTAGAGAACTGATAGTAAGGTTTGATTTTGGAAGCTTTATAGTCAGACTTTTAACCACTGTCTTTTGTCTTTCTTCTTCCTCCCCTCAGGGTGTGCTGTCCAATCTGTCATCCATCACGGACCTAGGGGGCTTCGACCCCGTGTGGCTCTTCATTGTCGTAGGAGGGGTCATGTTCATCCTGGGCTTTGCCGGCTGTATTGGAGCACTCAGAGAGAACACTCTACTGCTCAAATTCGTAAGCCAGCACCAGACTTTCCAAGCACAGACACCATTTCAACCAATTCACACCCCCTTAGATCTGCAGATCACACCAGTGCCGAGGCAGTCAGTGTAGCAGGTGTCATTTTGACTCACCCAAGCCAAATGGTGTGAGTGGTTGCATGGCACCAATGTGTGTTATCTCATTGCTGAATCAAGCTGCTGCGCCTTTTTGATCTCTAAAAAGCTGATAATTATTCTGAAGCCCAAAGCCATGACAACACCATTTTGGGAGTTTTGTTTGGGCTCAGCTGTATTGATAATAACATATGACTAACGGGAGACAAACTTGCCTTGTTGCTGGCTGCAAATCTGAGTAGCTATTAAGTCCAGCCAATGTCCATTAGCAGCAGTAAGTCAGGCGTCAGAGTGAGGAGCTAATGTGACTGTTGTGCATTTATCATTAGCCTGTCTCCTCCTACATTTACTGTAAAGGGATGATATAACGGTACCTCTGGGACTGCGGTTTCACTCAGCAAACCAGACCTGCACAAAGATGTTGTCCTTTTAATTTTTTTTTTTTTTTCTTACAAGAAATGGTAGAAAAAAATGTTATTAGTGGTGTTCAATTGTGATCCTTTACAAAAAAGGGTTTTCCTAGGCGCACCCAAATTCCCTGATTGAAGTGACAGATTTATTGTTTTCTGTTTGTGTGTGTTGACTCCTGTGTTGACTCTTTTGCGTCATGCGCTTTTCAGTTCTCTGTGTTCCTGGGTTTGATCTTCTTCTTGGAGCTAACTGCGGGGATCCTTGCCTTCGTCTTTAAAGACTGGATCAAAGACCAGCTCAACTTCTTCATAAACAATAATGTCAAGGCCTACCGGGATGACATTGACTTGCAGAATCTCATCGACTTTGCCCAGGAATATGTGAGTCCACACCTACTGACTGAAACTAGTGTGTCACCCACAGTTAGAAAAATATATAATTTCCGAGTAATAGCTTGTTTTTCTTGGCTGGAGGAAGTCACTCCCTTCTCAAGACTTTTTTTTTGTGTTTATATGTGTTTTTAAACTGATGTGGAAGACTTTCTCAGTCCAGGCTAGAGAGCAGAATGAGTCAGTCACTGCAATTGTGGAGGAAATCTCATGATAAATGTGATTGTGTTTCCCTCAAATGATTATCCAATGAAATGAATGAAACAGTTTAGATAATTGTCACCCGTGTGTAAAGGCTGGGTTCTGTCATGACGCAAAGGCGATTAGATCCGCTGCTGTCTCACCGGTTGTGTCTCACAATCTGTAGTCGCTACCTGCCACAGTCAGCTGGCTACACACCCCAGCAGACCTGAGCCACGCTCTCAGGGCGGTTTCAAGACCAGATCAGAGAACGTAAATCTGTATTCTAGTCCTAGTTGGCAGTTTAATCTCTGCCTTTTATTACTGTCTCAGTGGTCGTGCTGTGGCGCCCACGGGCCCGATGACTGGAACCTGAATATCTACTTCAACTGCACTGAGCTGAACCCCAGCAGGGAGCGCTGTGGAGTCCCCTTCTCCTGCTGCGTCAAAGACCCTGCGGTGAGTCACTTAACAAAAATAATACATGATGAACTGAATATAATAATATATCCTGATTTGAATTAATAACCTGGCAACTGCAGTATTTAATATACAGTATTTAGCATGCTCAGAGAATTTGTTCAGGATGTAGTTTAAAAGAGACAAGATATTGATTAAATGATGTAAAAAGTCATGTTAAGAGTCATTGAACACGTCAAACACTGACCAGTAGAGGAAATAGTGATGGTTTAATCTGATTTAACATCTTTATGTTGTTTTTACAGGAGGATGTCATCAACACGCAGTGTGGTTATGATGTTCGGCATCAAGGGGTTGGTATCTCTAAACATGTTTTTATCACTATCACAGGTCTCTATATACGTAACCCTGTAGTTGTTTTGCTTCACTCTTTAGTTATTAACTTCTCAGGACCTAACTCTAAAAAATAATATTGTGCTTTATGATATTTTTTAAATAAATGTAGATAATCTAATAAAACAATAGCGGGTAGAGAGAACCAGTTCTCCTGCAGTAGTCAGTGGCAGTAGTGGAGCATGATTGGCACACAATCCCTGCCTGTCAAGTTCAAATGACGCAGAGCTGCCAAGTGGAATTACTCCTGAGGGCAATTTGATTGACAAGCTGCAAACCTGTTTGATTTAAATTATCTGAGCTGTTGAGGGCGCAGTGTCAGTCACGTTCATTTTGTACTGGGCTTGATTGCTTTTCTCAAACCCCTAATGAAAAAGAAACGGATGAAATAAAATAACTATGAATAGAACAAATCGAGTTAAGATTAAACAGCATTTTTACTTAACATTAACATTCTCTGTAACAAGATGTGGAAGATGTTTTGTAAAACAGTCATCCTGAGAAGCAGTTGGCCAAACAGCAGACACAGAGAATGTATAGGGTTAAGTAGCACACAGGCTCCTCTGCGTGCTTCTTGCCTTAATAACAGATTGTTCTTCTAACAGGGATAATTAGGCTCCAGTTATAGCCTAGAGAGCAGCCTTACTACACTCTGTAATTGGCAACTCGGTGGGTTATGCCAGTCCGTTCCCTTTTCCTCTGTGTGTGGGTGTGGTGGTTACAACTCGCTGCACTGCAGTCAGAAAGATTGCTGTTGCTAGGCGCACTGCAATACAGTGAACCACCTGCCACTGAGTTGGTATGAATTAATTTTCTCTGTGTGCTCTCCTTGCTAACGCCCTGGCCATTGATATTTTGCTGAAACTATCGATGATGTGCAGCAAGTTCCTGTGCAGCTTGTTTATGGAGTGCAGGCCGGGAAAGAGGAAGAGCAGGAGACATGGGGAGGACAGCAGCACAACAAAGGCAGCAGGCTGAAATAGCTTCTGAGGAAGTTCACAGCCAGAACAACATAGTGTTTCCTGCTTTTTTATTGGCTGCCAAGGGGCTTCCTTTATCTCTCATTGGTTAAAAGCTAGCTTTCAGATTTTGCAAGAGAACAAAGGGTTTGCCTGGTTGACTTGGTCTTGAACAGTAACAAAGAGAGCATTGTATAAAGGCCTGTTCACACCCATTCATACCCCGCCTTTGAGCGTCTTTGCAGCATCTACATTACACCTTTTTTATATCCATCTCTGAATGACTTATGTACATTGTCGACAAAATCGTACAACCCAAACAGTCATCTGTCTGCTAACAGGAAATAGCCTCTGCCTGTTTGTTCAGTCCTCACAGGGTCCTCAGAGAAACTGAGTACACAGACTTGATGTTCTCCATGATGTCCAGACACTGACACGTTGTAATCTAAGAGTGACTCAGCTAACACTCACTCCTCAAGCCTTTTCCTGCAGTGAAGGAGTCAGTGGGCCAAATGCTACCTCCAGTGTTTGTTTTGTCTTACATTAGTCATAGATCAGAGTTCAGATGGTTGTTTAAATCATGCAGAAAGCCAATGTCCTGTCTGAGAGGTGATCATTGCCACTGTTTATTTTCTCTTAATGTCATTTACTCTGGTTTTTTTTGTTTGTTTTTTTTAAAGGAGCTGGATCGGCAGAAATATATCTACACCAAGGGCTGTGTGGGGCAGTTTGAGAAGTGGCTTCAGGACAACCTGATTATTGTTGCTGGGATCTTCGTTGGTATTGCACTTTTACAGGTAAGGTGACCTTTTTCATAGAATATTTTACTGTCTGGCTTTTACATGAGGCAACCTAGTGCATTTGAAATTAGTTTTTTTTTTTTTTTAACCTTAAACTAACATTATGGGGTTTGATCTTGTGTTGTCACTGCCATCTAGTGGTGAGAACAGGCAACATCGAGCAAACCTCTGCAATACAGCAGTCTTCTCTTTTTCAATAGTAACATCCATATTCTATTGACATCACGTCCTGTGTGGTTTCCTCTCCAGATTTTTGGCATCTGCCTCGCTCAAAACCTGGTCAGCGATGTCAAAGCTGTCAAAGCCAACTGGTGACAGGAGGGGTGAAGTGCGGGAGCCGCACCCCTCAGGCCCCGCCAGGTCAACACAGCACACAAAGCATCCCGTCCAGCTGTGGACGCAGAGCCAAGAACTCTGTCTACTTTGCTACCAAGCTAAGTAGCACATACATACTCACACTTGCATATGTGCAGACACAAAGAGTTTACCTCCCTGTTTATCACTTGAAGGGGGAGAAGAAAATATCCCACACAAACCAAGCAGTCAAACACTTTGTTTACCACTCAGCTGGGATTTTCCTTAAATATACAGAGGACGACAGTCCTGCCTACTTCAGAGTTAGTCTTTTTATCTGTTTCCTCAGATTTTTTTTTTCTTTGGACAAGTGTATTTATGGGGCGCAGTTGCACAAGGACTCCTGTCAGCTGGGAGATTGGAAGCCATGGATGAGATGACAAAAAAAACAAAGGAAAACAGACAAGTCCTCTTTTTAGGCCAAGCGTTACATTGTCACAGAGCCACTGTCTGCCCAGCAAGGGATTGAACATTTCCGCCTAAAAACAGCCTGTTTTTAACGAGTTTGTCCCCAATTCCTGCTGTAGAGAATCGTGGGTGGCTGGCCGCCCGGCCAATAAACGCATGGATTCCTCTGCGTGTCACTTTCTCCATCGTGACCTTTTATGACCACTGATAGACTCTGAACACTGGCTGGTTAAGTCTGTGACTCCAAGTCATTTCAAACTCAAAATGTAAAAAGTGCCATTAATTTCCAGTGAGTCTCCTTACTGTTCTTTACATATAATTTCTGCACCCTGCCCCAGAATACCTCAGGGCCTGGCCTAAAATATATGCTTTCTGCTACCGGTTCAAAGCATATCTATTTTTTTCCATCCATGTCTGTTGAATTTACATAGACTAACTTAATGCAGAAAAACACTGACAGTTCCTCGAAAGTCGCCCTGTTTGCCCTGCAGTGATTGTATTATCTGTTGATTTACTGAAGGATATTATATTGTATTATATGGAAAGGCCTGGTTAGGATCGTAGGTCTACGTTACACAGGGAAAAGGGTTACATAGTAGATATTGTTGTTTATCTCTGAGCATCCCTCAGGCACATGGGATTGCTGGTTTGGGGCCTTTTTACTTGACCTATGTTACCACATTTGTCTTACTCTTATATTTTGTCATCTGCATATTGAAATAAGAAAATATGTTTGATGTTTCATCATTTCCCGTTATTTTATAGACAGAGATTTTTATCCTGGGTTCATTGTTTGACTTTAACTGAGAAATCGCTTCTTATTGTTGATGTTGTTCACAGTCTTAATGGAGACCAAATAATATCAGCTGGCTACAAGCTAACTGCCAAGGTTTTGTCTGGCTACAATTCTGACTTTATTAGGAATGCTAACGATAGCAGATAGCATTTCTAGGTAGCCAAAATGTGAATTTATTGTCCCTTTATGTGGGAAGTGCCAGTTTAAATGAGAAATCAAACAAAATGATAAATGTTAAAATATTGCTTTTATCTTTTAATTCAGTGTTGTGTCTTTTGTTTGGACGGTTTTTAAATAGAATAGTCAATACAGCTGTTATCTTTGATATTAGAAATGGTCCCAATATAACATGAATGCTGCTTTAACGTTGACTAGTTTATTGATGTGTAGTACAGTAACCAAGCTAACAACATGTCTCACATGATGGCATTTTAACAATTTGTAATGTTGTTATTGTTTTCAGGCTGAGGAATAATTCTGATTTCTCAAGTTTACACTTTTTACTCAGCTTATGTTGCCCTTTATTATAAAAAAAAAGTCTTGTCTCACCTTATAAGTTGTTCATTTACTTTGAAGAAGTGCATCTTTTCATCCTCACAAAATGGTTCTCATACAACAGAGTTCACTTGATGATTTCATACATTATTGTCTGTATTTAACCACTACAGCTGTTTAGATACACAGCACCGGCAGAATTTGGGTGGGATTTACTGGACCACACACTTCCTGTAGGAGCAGATCCATACACACATACACACACTCATTCAGCCAAATAAAAAACAAAACATGTTTTGAAACGCAACACACACAAGTTGAAAGATGAGTAGCATTATTATTCTGTGAGCAGTATACCTAAACTACTTCTTGCGTCACTGAATCTGTCTGTAGAACATATATATAGGAATGCAACGTGTAACGGCACCTTATGATCGCATGTCACATGTTGCTCTCGCCCACACGCTCCCTTTTCAGAACAGTACCTGTTCTGACTGCACCTGTTTCGAAGGCTGTCATTTTGATGTATTTTTAAACTCGGGTGTCGGTTTGAAAAAAAAGACACGCAGTCAGTCATTTGAAATTTAGGCGTTGGATGTGCGAGTAGAATAAATCCATTGCTTGCAACGTAGCAGCAGCAGCACAATGCGTCTGCAGCAGAGTGACTGAGCACTAATGACTTCTCTCACTTTAGATGGATTGGTTTCTATAAGAGAAGCTTCATTCATTTCAGCGCTTTAGGTGTAATCATTCGGCGAGAGCCTCGAGCAATCGGAATAGACGGCCTTTCCTTCAGATCAAACGTAGAAACATTTACAGGATAAAATGCAACTTAAAGGTCTTGTAAATTCCCACCCAAAGTCGCCACGTTTGCCTGATGTGACAGATTTTATTACTCTTTTTTTTTTTTTTTTTTCACCATCCTGTTATTCGAAATGTGCGTGGGCTTCTTTGATTTCACAAACTGTTGTAAATCAATCGCTCCCGCTCAAGTTTAGAAGATCAGGATGAAACCAGTGTGTGTTTTTTTTTTTTTTTTTTTCCTTCCCATCCCTCCACACCTTTGGAGTTTAGTTCTTTTTTAAAAATGTGGGTTGAAACAGATAATGTGTGATTAATTAGTTCAGCAAAAGCTTTGAAGTGTGTTCATCTTTTTTAGAAATCACCCTTAATTGGAAGTGTTTGCTCAGGGTCTTTAACATCCCTTACCCTTCATTTAAAAAAACAAAAAACCCCTCTGCTTATGCATGCGAGAAGATTCTGTCTTGTTCGTGATAAAATGGAGGGCTGCTGCCTTTTTGAGGGATGCTGAAGATCTGGCTGAAGGCAGACGGAGGCCACGGGTGTCAGTTCTGCTGCAGCATTGAGCTGCCGCTCTTAAACAAAAAGCTCTCCCGCTCTCTGCAGCCACAGCCTTATCTGGATGGATATGCCAATAATCAGACAGTCACCTTGGTAATAAGGACAATAATGCCATAATAATCTGTAGCAGCGTGGCAGGACTTTAATATGCAGACTCTACAAAGGTGACTCACAGGTTTATTTTAACAGCTTTTGGTTGTTCTGGTTTTGTATTCCTTTTATTGTAGGGGAAATGGGAGGGAAGAGAACAATGCTAATTAGCTTTGTCCTTTATCATAATGGCCTTGCATCATGAAACACCCTCTTAATTTCTCCGCTTTCCCCTGTAGGCAGTTAAATCATTCCCGAGGAGGAGCCTTATGCATACCATGAATGTATAAGTCAGTATCAGCATGGACCTACCGCTCTACGCTTAGTTAGAAATTCTCTTTACCCTTATGCAGCGCAATGCACAACAGAGATGAAGTCAGGAATGTGAATGAAGAGTCGTCTTTAGCGACGTTTTAGATGTTATTCTGGTTTTTACATTTTTAAAATGTTCTATTAGTGAGCATGAAAGCAGATGAGCATTCCATTTCTTCTGTTTCCAGGCGTGTGTGCAGACCTACGTGGACATTTTATATGCAAAAGCATTTTTAATCACCAGAAACAACCAGTTACAGTCTTTTAATGTCTCTTCAATAGCTGCAAACATGATGGATGATTCTAAATATCATTAAAAATCATCACTTCTGTTCAGATTTTATTGATATAAAACTTCTTTTTTTTTTGCAACATGTGCATTTATAAATGATTTGACTGAACTTCTTTAAATTTACTTTACACATATAATAGAAAGCGAGTGTCATTGTGACTGATAATATGACCTGTGATCCTTTTTTTTCAAGCTTTTGAAGTCAGCTAATATCTTAAGGCAGTTCTGTTGATATTTCTCACAAACGTGGGCGACACTTCAGACGTTCACAAGTCTTACCTCATCGTGTGCGGACACTGGCCGCATCAGAGCACAGCAGAAGCAGAGTAATTGACTTGTTTGTGACCGTATTAACAGCAATATCACAGTTGTTAGCACTGACATTTCCATGCCAGGTCATGACATTTGATCAAGACACAAGTGTGATCTGACTGGAATGACAAGTTGATGACGGGTGTTACAGATTTGCTCACAGTTAAGGAGTATGGATACAGTAATACATGATCTTTTAGCCACACAGAAACCACTATAAATGTCTTTGTTGAACTGGGACACAAACGGTTTTCCTCAGTTTTACTTGCAGTATGTCAGTCTTCAACAGAAACAAGCTGATATCTATCTATTCTCTCAGTTTAGACCTGCCTATTCTGATGGGTAGCCTTGTAAAGAAATGTTGTAAATAAGTATGAAAACTGTGGGACATGGTCTGTTACACTGTATATTGTGTTAAAATATGCCTCTTTCATATATTAAAGGATTTATGATAACAAGAGTCGTGTTCTCCTTTTTTAACTTCAAAATGTTTGACTGTAATAACATTTATTTATGTATTTCATGTTTATTTGTATGGGGACAAGTATATAACATGAACTACTGCCACATACCACATCATGTGTAGCCTAAGCTCAACATGAAAATACATGGAACAGCACAAAACAAACAATTTACGAACAGTGATACATTAAAAGTTGACAAGACAAGCACCAGATCACTCATGATTACATGACTGATCCCTCTTTAAAAACTGTTTGATTTGAGTTCCCAGCCATAATCCATTTTGAGTTCTGTGAGTAAAATGTTCAACATGTCGATTCCCCCGAATAGAAAAGGTCGTCTGTCCAAGTAAGGATCTACAAGAGGGCACCTTACAGTTCTCAGTAAACCCTTAAAAGTACCACCAGATCACTGAGCACCTCAGGAGCCTCGTTAATCAGGCATTAATTTTATTTATTTACTCAACACAATTTTAAGGTAGCTGTATTTTATGTGAATATTTCCATTTTATGCTGCTTTATACTTCAACACCTCAACGTTTCAGAGGTAAATAGTTACTGGTTACTAAGATTAAGCATGCAAAACATCATCATGAAATATGATTTGTGTTCAATCAAACTACTAACTGGTATATAATTATGTTACAATAAGCTGCTAATGCATCAGTAATAGGAACCTAAGAATATAATGGATCTATAATAGAGCATTCTGAAAAGGACCCCTTTGCACAATAAGTGCAAGGTCTTTTGTAGTATTTTTACACTGTGGTATTACTACTTCTACATAAATAAATGATCTTAAAGCCTGATCCTCCACTGAACTCGTGAAAGGGCTCAAGCATCCATGTTCTGGTAGAAAGTGACTATAATTGGAGGTTGATTGCTGCACTAATTGTCCCTATTTACCCAGGAATGTTGGTTTTTTAAGATTTTGTGTGATTAGAAAGTGCTTTAATTTATCATTTGATGGAGGAATCAGCCAATAGAGGGAGACAAATAGTGACTGTGGGCTCAGACGCTGACACAGTTTTGCTGTGACTTCATGGTTTAATCCTGTAAACCAGCAAAAAGAATGCAATGCAAAAACTGCTTAAAAAATTATTTTAAAACTAGTGAACAAAGCGGTCGAGCAGCAGGAGTTTGTGTTTTATTCTTGCCATTAGTGGCTTTTTGAAGAGCAGCTAGAAGCTACTGATCCATCAGTCACCTGCTTTAACAGCCCTGTCTTTTAAGATGTCGAGATCAAAGAGAATAACTCTTCAACAAAATTAATCCATCAACTTCAGACTATTGACGTCCTCTTTTACCGTGCATCTCAAAGATAAAACACTCCACTTCAGCAGGACACAAATTGGCTCAATTTCCTTGACAATGAAAGAATGACTTAATGGACACAAGCCTCAATGCTCTTATAGCCTTTATGTTGCAGTTTCTGGACACAGGGAACAGCAGAGAATGACCATTTGTAAACCAGCACTCCCTGAAAAATTCATAAATGTAGTGGTGTAGCTGTTTACATAAAGCACGCAGTTTCGTGGCTGCAAGGACAGCAACTGCAACCAAGATTCCTCCTTTTTGATTTGATTTAAAGCAGCTGCTACCATGAACATTATCCATCCAAAAAGTATGACTGGCCTTGTGTTTTTATCTGCAGTGGGCACTGACAAGGATCTTCCATACATCCATAAGGAAGTACATCATTCTTAACTAGATCATTTAATATTATTTTAAAGGATACAGTTCAGTGATATCACTGCTACATACATACTCCATTTCCTTTATAAGGGAAGTTTAAAAATGTAATCAGCAGATTGTAATCATATACCTTCAAGGCCTTTTCCCTTTGAACTGGTGCTACGATCGCAGTTTTCTTACTGCATTCTGCTTCTTCACTCACGTGGCAGAGCACAGACCTCATGACCTTCAGGTACATACAGTAGATAACTGCTGTCATTTCTATTTAGTTCACTCACAAGCTGGTTGGAGCTCCAGCAAGTCTTATTTAAAGGCTTAAGTTGTGTGCTGGCTATTTGTAGATTGGTGTGATTGTGGGGAAGTCTGAGACAGATTTATGTGTGATGAGAAAAGTGGTGTGCAAATTTTTTACCTCAATTGTCAAATTTGCTCTTCCTTTTTTTTTAAATTACATTTTTTTCTTCAAGAGAATTCAGCAGAAATAGTAAAAAGGATCAAAAACACATAAAATACACAGTCTGCCTCTTATCCACCGCTGCCAGATGTCCACAAGCACCACATGTACCTCTGACCTCAATCCCACTGGTCAGCTAAATGTTATATAAGAGGACAAATAATAAATGCCTGTACTGCAGTAAATTAAAAAAAAAAACAAAGAGCCAATTTTTCAAAGAGTTAATAATGGTAAGTGCCACAATGCGATGCCTATGGACTGAGCAGTGTTCAATATAATTAATCAATATGTCTATATTAAAATGTACATTATATGGCCACATACTCCTAAAGATGAAATAAAACATATAAGCAAAAACACATTCACTCTCTCTATATTTATACTATAATTGTGGTATAAAAAATGTACAGTACAGTAAAAAAGTCATGTACTCACTATTCATACACTGCAAGACATATAAACTCAAATATGTATATTCTCCTGAATACATTAAGTTTTCTTATTCCAACATCTTTCTTCACCATCAACTCGAAGGCACTTACCTTCTTCAAGTCTGATTAACCAGAACTAAATAAATACTAGTAAGATATTTTCCTCTTATCTCCAGCTTTGGATAAATGTTTGAATTAGATGCTATTTGACCAGGACTTGTGTCTACTGGGAGAATTTTGAATGAAAAATTTAAATTTGAATAAAGTGAATGAAACATAAAAAAGAAGGAGAAAAACAGTCATATATATATAGGTCATGTATTATTGCCACACAGCCTCCAGAGCACGTGACACTGGCTGGCTGATCTCCTCAGGCAACGATCAAGACTTCCACATTCAGTGGAAGAAATGTAAATGAGTCCCTTGTTTCATGTGAGTGGATGTCATCTGTTTGATAAATAAAGCCAAAACTGTAATCTGAAACTGTCAAGAAGTGATCTCCTTAACTGCTAAATGTTGCCAATGTTGGTCTGCCTGTCACTCACTCCACCACTTTGGTCCACACTGAAATATTTTGAAAACAACTGAATGGATTCCCATGAAGTTTTATACAGATGTTCCCAGAGGATGAACCTGGCTGACTTTTGTGAGCCTCTGACTTTTTCTCTAGTGCCACCAGCAAAAGTTTTATTTATCCAGAGAAATATTTACCTGATGGATTGGCACACAATTCGGAAGAGACAGTCACGGTTCCCAGATGATGAATCCAAGTGAATTTTGTGACTTTACCTGTAGGGTCACCTTGAAGTTCACATTTGAAAATGTGAAATGTCTCAACAACTGATTGATGAAATTTGACACAAACACTCATGGCCCTTAGGATAAACTGTGGTAAATTAGATCATCCCCTGACTCTTAATGTAGCGCCATCATCAGGTCAAAATCTTAACTTGTCTGATACTTTGGTTTATAACCAAATATCTGCAACATTCCCATCAGTCTCAGCTGCACTTTGAGTTTAGTGCTAATTAGCAAATGTTAGCATGCTAACACACCAAATCAAGATGGTGAACTTGATACACTTTATATCTTCTTAACATATGGATGTTAGCATTTAGTTCAAAGCACTGCCTCACAGAGCTGCTAGCATGGCTGCAGACTCTAAGTCTTCTTTTAAAATGAAGACACACTGTGTCATTGATTGAAACAATCAGTCCCAACCAATATCATTCCTTTTAAGAGCTTCAGGACCAGGACTTTCACTCCTGCAGCTCCAAATCTCTACAGTTCTAGTACAAAACTGTGCCACCTATAGACAAAAAAAGTACCACCAGCAGCAGTAGTTGCTTCCTCCTGGTTACTCTGAAGTGGAAATGAGCTTCAGTTTTATTTTTCCAAACAAAAAGGAAGGTGGAATGCAAATACCACAAAAAAAGCACTAAAACAACAACAGCATTTACTTTCTTTGCATCTAGATGGGACATTAACCCGACTACTTCTGCAGGTATGAAATGCTGCTGTTACTTTCTTTCCCTATAGGTGGTGCACGTTAGCATGGTGATGGTTTTAATTCTAACTAAACTTTTTCTGCATCCGTCCATACCCACTATTGTGACTGTAGAGATTCTGAAATGTAAACTAACTTTAGGAATACTCTACATTAAGTTAGATATTCAAATCTGATTGTATTACAAACATTAATTGATCTACCAGCGTGTGATAAACGGCAAATAGAAACTCCGTTAGATTAATGACTGTACTTTGGTGTCCAGTAGAATTAGGACACGATCTCCGGTTGTTTTGTTAATGTGTGATTCTGGGGTTTTACTGACCTGCAGACTTTGTGTTTCTCTGCCAAAGAGGGCTTAGGCCTTGTCACCTTTCAACATTCATAGTTCTCTCCTCTGTAGAATTTGTTAGTGGGATTTCCCACACTTCATTGCACTATAGATATGATCATTTGAAGGATAACGGCAGATATAAGCCCCAGTTGTGTATCCTCGCAGCTCGGCAGTGTCTTACTGACTCTCTGTAGAGCCCATATATTTGGGTTCAGGATCTCACCGAGTTGTCTTAATGCTGGGCCGAGTAGCCGAGTTAGAGCCACACAGTTTTTAATTAACCAATTAAAGAGCATGTTGGAGTGATCGTAAAGGAGCCAACTGGCCTCCATTTGACACTCAAGGAAGAAAACCCCTCTGTTGGTGAAGGTGTCTCATCCGAACTCAACTGGACTTACTGAATTTGAAGCGGGACAAGCCAAGGTAAATGAAACAATTATCACTTTTAGTTGCAAGACACTCCATTTTATCGCAGATTGTGTTCACAAATTGGATTTTTGAATTTGTTATTGTTCACTATGAGCATGATAAATTAAAATTCATGCAATGGAAATGCAGTCTCTGCTGATAAATGTCATGCCAAACATGTAAGGCCCTACCAACAAAACGGAAATTCATCAGATAAGCCATAACTCAAATATGGTTACAGTGTCTCAACAAGCATAGCATTTCTTTCCTTGGGTTCGCATCAGAATGAAACCCACAACTTTGCTGTAACAAGCTGAAAGCTTTAAACCCACTGCAGATACACTGATCTATACAAGCATCAGTCATCAAGGAACACTTACTTATTAAGTGGGAAAAGTCCCTGTGGTTCTCCACGAGGGGAAGGACCATGTCAGCCTCCAGATAGGGTTGTTAGTCCCGTTGGCATGGACAGTAATTGATTTTATTGATGCGTTCCGTGGAGCAAACTCTCCCCGTCAAACCGTCAAAGGCACCCATTCAGTAGCGGGTGACGTCATATCTGCGTCAACTAACTTGGAGAAACAGACATCACATGACAGTACTCAGCTCCTCGCCTTTTCATGTGGTGTGTTAAAGGCATTCTTTCAGAACAGCCAGGGCAGAGATGAAGGGGGCACGAGGGAGTTATTGACACATACTGCAGTTGCTAGAAAAATAAATCTTTGAAGTATTTGAGAAGAACATGGATCTTTGAAGTGCTGTACTCCTTCCTGGATCTTATCTGTTTCCTTATCTTGTTTGTATGAAGAACAATATTATCTTATATTTTATCCTTGAGGTTTGACCACACATGATCCACGACTCTATATTGACAGGTGACGGCCTCCTTGTAGAAAACACCTAATGATGTCATGATATCTGAGCTCGGTTGGAGCTTTGAGCTTTCTTTCACTTGTTGTGGTCTAACATGCCTGATTGGTTGATGGTGTAATTGAATGAGTTTCTACAGTTATCTGGAAAACAGTGATTGAATCAGAACCCAATTTAATTAATGGCAAGAAGGATTATGGCTGAAGCACAAAACTCACAGCACTGCTCTTAATCTGCTGGCAACTCAGTCACAGGAGCGTGCCACAGGGTTAAGTTAAAGGAGAGAGCTTCTCAGGCCAACCATAATTCACTGGAGTGGCTCTGCTTTAAAGACAGAATCACACAAGAGCTAATTGCATGTCAGCCATTTTTAGCTGGAATATTTATCTGTGCTATATATATTTATAGTGCTTTCAAGGTGAGAGGAGCAATGTGTGTGTGTGTGTGTGTGTGTTTCTGAGCAAGGCCAGCTATGGGGACAGATTTTTAGATTTAAACCATTTAAAAGGGGGATGTTGTGTCTAACTTTGGGGGACAAATTGGTGTTCCCAAATTGGTTTCACTACAATTGCATTTATTACTGTGTAAATGGTTTCTGTTTTCATTAGAGCTAAAGTTAAGGCTAGGGGGATGGATCAAGTTGGACATGTATTAGTTATGGTTTGACTTAGCCGCCAGAGAATGAGTGCACAATAAGTCAGTGTGGAGCACTTAAAGGAACAGTTCAACGTTTTGGGAAATATGCTCATTTGCTTTCTTGCTGAGAGTCGGCTCGGTGCCCGTGCCTGGCAACCTCATCGTGGCGACAACACAGCAGGAAGTCACTGCACCCAGCCAAGAAGTTGTTCCAGTGCCAAACTTCCCTTAAAACTACAACTTGTCATTTTATACATTTCAGTTTTTGTACAGTAATTAATTTGTTTTATTTTGTGATTAATGACCCTGTTTACAGTCTTTATGCTAAGCTAACCGTCTGCTAGCTCTAGCTTCATATTTAGCATTCAGACATGAGTGTGGATTGATCCTCTTATGTAACTCTCAGCAAAAAAGCTGATAAGATTATTTTCTGAACTACTCCTTTAAAGGTAACTAAAGACACTAACCTTTGGTAAAAGGGTTAGGTGTCTGCCAGATGTGACCAGTCTGCATTAAATACAATTTCTTCATCAATGTCTTTAGAAAATTCAGTATTTCTGCTATTCATTTAGTCACAGCCACAGACTCAATTGTTTAGTGCCCCAGCAATCGCTGGTACATAATATTGCCTATTTACCGCTACATGCCTCGTACTGGAATTAGTATTGGAAGAGAAAAAGATGGTGCATCCCTGAAAGTAATATAATTCAAAGTGTGTTTTTGTGTTAAGTGCATGTAGATGTTTTGCAAGTGATCTCAGAGCTTAACGAAGTTCTCATACTGCCTACACCTACTGTATCTGAGTACTGAGCTCTTACTATAGGTCTCTGCAAGGCCTAAAGAGTCCATTATTCTCCTTAACACACAAATTAAGATGTTCCCTTAGAGTGCCTAAAAAAGTCTTATTTCTCTTTAGAAATACTGACAAATTAAACTGTAACAGTAAAGCTTTTTAAAGGTCCTGAGTTGTGTTAATTAACAAGCTAATGGCCGTGTTTCCAGGATATTAATCATGTCAAACTCCACAATGAGGGGATAAGCTAATGGCACCCTAAAAGCTGCTGAAAGTGAGGTGCAATAAAAGTTCCCTACACAATTCATGTACAGAAGAGTTTAAGCTTTATTTGGCATGGAATCTACACGGCCGTATGCTCATCGCATCATTCTTCTATATATAATCAAGGCAAGCTTACATAACATATGTAGCTGCCAACAAGTCCCACTTAATCATATTAGTGAGAAACAGGTTGTTCAATACCACTGACTTCTTCCTCACACTCTTTAGTGCCGCAGATTTGTTTATCACCTAACTTGATATATAGTTCAAGGCAATTTTATCACATTCCTTTTGAGTTTGGCTTTTAGTGAAGTCACGGACTAATACCGACTGTAGCTAAGAGCTAAATGAGTCACTCTTTTTTTTTGTGTGGGACAGATGCCCAAACACTGGCAACCTTGTTGAAAGGGACCTTTGTAGTCTTCAGGAATGGTAGAGGGGGGATGAAGAGGCACATGTAGCACTGCACAAAGACACTCACATGAACGTGAACAGACACATATCTACTCATCCAGACATCCAACTGTCCTGATCCTGACCTTGTGCTTTATTGAAGAGTCAGGATTAGTCTGGAATTAGTATATGAGGTAAAGTTTGTTTATGTTGCAATTTTCTAGAGCAGATGTCCCAAAATGCCGCACCAGTGGTGGAAGAATTATTCAGATCATCGACTTAGCTAAAAGTAGCAACCAAACTGTAAAAATACCAAAATGGTTTAACTTAAAGCTGCTATAATCAGTTATCATAAATTAATAATGAATCACACTTGTATGTGAAAGGGGCTGGTTGTGATGATTCTTATGTTGCTCTGTCATTTTCTAGACAACTATTTTCCAAACAAGTTTGCATTATCAACTTAAAGGGTGATAATTTATCAGTGTTGTGTCCACAACTGTGTTTCTACTGCTTCCAAGTGGACAAAAACACAATTATTGCAGGTTTACGTAAAAATATTAGCAACAAAATGTGCTCAGAGTATGAGTTTATTTGCTTAGTTTCGCTCAATTCTTGGATGCCTATGGGATCATATTATGTTATTTGATCCCATAGACATTCAACAATTGAATTAACATCGCCTGATATTGCTGTATGACATATGTCAGACTACACTAAATACATAAAAAGGTCTGTCTGAAGGCATTTATTTGTTTCTTACTCTGGGTAAGTAGAAAAAAAACATGAAATTCCCCAAAACAACTGTACTATCTGAACTATCTCTTAAACCAAATCACACACAATAAGGTTATTCTATGTGATCTCCTTTTGATAACTAATGTAATATTTTTCCTCTTCCTTTCACTGAGTCTCCCCTGAAACTGTTTGGAGCCCCCCTAGGGAGGCCCACCTCCCACTTTAAAAACCTCTGATCTATATAAATAGATCATATTTAAAGAGAAGATAATATGTTTAGTATGTAAAATTTGGCTATAAGAAGTAATTAATAACTTTGGCTGTTTAATAAATGTAGTGGAGAAAACTGTACAAATTTTCCCTCTGAAATGTAGTAGAGTAGAAGATAAAAGTAGCATAAAATGAAAACACACAAGTAAAGTACAATTCTCTCAAAATTGTACCAATGTGCAGCAGTTGTGTAAAAGTATTTTAACTTATTTTTCACCACTGTACTGAACAGTGAAGGACAAAAGCAAAACATACATACAGACACAAATACTGTAGTGACAAACAGTGTTCTCCTATATCCCTTATTACATATCTCTGCTGTTATGTGTAAACCTTGTGACATCTCATAACTTTTGAAATTTTTTGCATTACATACTCCCTTGTGGCTTGAAGAACCTCACTGACCTGTCGAACATGTAACAATCCATTGCATACCATCATGCGCAACTGCCGTGCTAAATATAAATAATTCTCTGAAAAGTCGACATTTCAGAAATATAAAGGTTTATATTATATAGGTTTTCTGGCAACTGTGCATTCCTCTTAGTCACAAAAACATCATAAGAGTAATGCAGCTACAGACACCTACATCAGCTGCAGCATACATTCAACACAACTGAACCAACATACCATCCGCTTGCCAAGCCCGTTTGAATGATGTGTGATTAATAATCTGTATCCTAACTGATGTACTGTACTGCACATGAGCGCATCAACCTTGGTCGTGTCATTACCGTTGGCTGTATTTACTCACTTCAGAGCAGATTTGTGCGTCGAGCGTCTGCACCTATTAAACTGGTCTAATGGTTTTTGCTGCCAAAACTCTCGTCTTCTGGCCTTTTATTGCCTCCTCTGGTCCGAGCCAACTGCTGAACCCATATTCTCTCCTTTAGGCATCACAACTCGAACAGTATGTTCTCTGGCAAGTACAAGACTGCTCGGGAATTCTTTATGCCAATTAATTTACGGTCTAAAATGAACGTTATTAAAATTAGAAATGAAAAATGCAAATCCTCGCAGTTGCTATTGGCGACAACCAGAAGTCGACCTTTTCATTGTTGTGCACTGAAAAGCCTGTTTCTTTAAATGTATTTACGACTTTGTTTGGTGGTCAGAGTTTAATAGAAAATAGTGTACAAACAATAGCAAGAAACTTTGAGAGACATGTACTTCTCTGCAGTAGGTCTCAGCTTCCAGCATGCACTGTGTAAGGCCTCAGCAGGAGTCCCTCTCAGCAAGACAAACACCCCTGCGTCTGGCTGTGCGTATGAAAGCGGAAAAGTGTTTTTCAGCGCTGAAATTGAATGTCGAAATCGATGTTCAGATTTAGTTTTGATATGGCTGAGGGTTGTCATATCACATTAGGATGGATGCCCTGTGGGAGGTGTTGCCAGGAAGTGTGATGAGGAGGATCTTTTCCTCCAGGAGCGCCTAATCAATATGCCCCTCAGACACACTCTTTTTCAGCCTGAGCACCACTTTTTTTAACACTGCTGACACAGTTCAATTAAACTTGTGATGCAAGAAAAAAAAAAAAGGCTGGATTCAGTGAATGGAACAGAGTCTAACTCATTTCAATTTCAGTACACTCAAGCATTTCCTCGCCGTTTAATCTACATCTCACACCTTCCTTAATATAGACAATCAAAACAATTAAGTTATGATGCATCTGGATCAGCGCTCGAATATAACCTAATCTCACTCTCATAACTGCTTTTGTGCGAGTGTGTGCATGTGCATGTGCATGTGCGTTGCATTATGAAAAATCACACCTCTGGTGGTTGCATCCTCTGTCATCCCTCCATCAGCCGCACTCAGAGGGAGACAGAATAAGTGTGGAAGTGATTATATGGCGGTGCCTCAGGGCTGTACACAGGAACCTGATCAATATTCAATCTCAGTTATTTCACCCCACATTACCATCCCACACAGGGCTGCTCGATGACTAGAGAGCAAGCCGCTGCTCACTGAGGCTAAGAATCGCTTAATCACAGAAAGTAACCAGATTCAAAGGCGTCAATAACTGCATGTTAGCTAATGTGTTTAAAGCAGGTGCAGATGATCCGGTGAGCCTTTGATGCAGTGTGACAGATTGAGGAGGGTTCTTCCAACACCTTCAGGATATGAGACAAATAATTTTCAGTAGTTGTCCCAGTGTGTGTTCATGAGGGTAGACGTGTGATATTTTAGTAAGCCATTAGCTATTTTTAACCAGATTTGTGGAAACATTTGTTGTCTCTGGAGAACCTTTGTGGCTAGGACAATACCTTAGGGGTAAAAGGGTTTCAAAAGAAATTGCTGTTCTTTTTTTCTTAAATATTCATACACAAAGACTTTTGAGCTTAGAGCTTCATTCTTGTCCACTTCCTAGATTTCTTGTGGATGCTAAAAAGACAGATTTTGGGTGAAGAATCACTTTAAAATGCTAATACAAATCACTTGTAATGTAGACAAATCAAACTCCTTGTTCAGCAAAAAAACTCTCAACTCAATGTCCACTTACTAAATGTTGTCCAGAGATTTCAGTCACATCTCGTGGCCTTCACCAGCAGATTGAGTTTGCTTCAGTGACTTCACACATGATGACACCTGAACCATCTCCATGACAACTGAGCAAACTCCATTCACTGATTGAAGATTATGAAACGTTCCTGAAAGCCACGGACAAAATCTAGTAAATGATCCTTGAATTTTATTTGATTTAAATGTGAAATTGAAGTGACCCTTCATCCAAAATCTACCAGTGTTTCAAGTGTCAAACACACCACATGTAAGTTTGTAAAGTGCCCCTTCAAGGAAATCATCAGCCCAAGTATCACAGCTGTCTCTTTCACAAGCCGTCACTGATCTGCCCATTCAATTTGTTTCAGGAAAAACTGTGAAAATTGCATTTTATACCACCACACCATAACTGAAAAAAGTTCTTGTTTTAAAAAGATCCTTTTCACATTCACTTCCTTTTCTATAACATTTATAACCTTTTTTTGACATTTTTCTTGTTTTAGCCACATATGAAAGCTTCTTTTGATATCAGTGTACCAACTTGTTTTAATGATCAATTTAGATTTTCTTTTATAATTATAACATCTTTATAACATGAAAAATATGTTGTCATAATGTGAAAAGAATCTCATTTATGAAAAGTATCATTATTATTATGTATTTTTTTGTCATGCCATGATGCCAAACACTATATATGATTTCTACATTATTGACTATAATGGAGGAGATCTTTCTCAATAAATGGAATAAATCATGTTTTTTGTTATTTTACACCTGTCTGATGCCAATTTTCCTAGCTTATAAGTTGTTAAGAAGATTTCCTACCATCTGGTGAGTTAATGTTTTCAACATGGATTGTGATAGTAGTGTCCTTAAAAACCCCTTGAAGCACTCCTAGAACATAAACCACTTCCCTGCTGTTCCTCCTTGCATGTGTTTAATATGTTCCTGTCTAATTCCTGCGGAGAATTGGACTACATCCATTGCTTTTGTCTCTGTTTTTCTGAATTCCTGAAAGTGCAGCACCAGGCGAGTACTACATATTTATAAAATAAATACTTAATCAGAAGATAAAAGATATCTTTAGAAATATTGCACTAAATCACAGAGCACAGGAAACCGTTCTGCACTCAGGGTCACGTAGAAAATTCCTGAAACTTTAAAAAGTGATGAATGTATCATGTTACATTTACTCTTTGTTTATATTGTTAGGCAATGATGTATCCTTGTTTACTCGACCTTGCCTTAACACAGTGCTGAGCAGCTTGCTGTTGACTTTGGTTGACTCCTCACTGTGCAGCCTGTAAGAAGAAGCAGGGAGTGATGACTTACACCAGTGAGCATGCTTTAAAAGTCCTCATGAGACCACAGTACACTTTATCAACCCTTAAGTCATGCAGGCATTACACAAAACATTCTTTCAATGCAGATTTCTATATTTTTTTTATTTCAGAATGCATGAAGACAGAATATACAGGCTTTGCTTTGTAACTGTGAATTCATTTTGGGCAAGGCCCGGAGGAAGGTGTTTATCAGTACAATGTTGGTCATTATATCTAAATGAACGGAGGGCATGACTTATGCTTTCAAGTTTATGAGCTTAGTTCAATGCACAAATGGCTTCCAGTGTGGATCATTGATTCACACAATTAACCACATACCAGCAGCTTCCTATTCTAATCCCAGAATAATGTTTTCTAGTAACTACAAAGAGATGATCACACATTTTCTCTGAGGGCCTCTTTCATTTAGGACACCATGAAAGAGCTTTTTATCACTTTAATGGTCACACTTTGACTTTGAGCCTGTTGTCATACAGTAAAGAGGTTTATATCATGTTTCAGTGCAAAGAATAGAAAAGAGGTAATTGACGTGCATACCAAGCCTATTACTCTTCTGCTTTACTACCACAGCTTTCACCAGTCCTACTGTCTCCAAGTGGCTGATTCAATTTCAAGTTCAAGTTTATTTCTCATTTCAACTTGAAAAATAAAGCTCAAATGAGATATTGTGGTTGACTATTATATATATATATATGATAAATTAATTATTTTTAATGATTATTATTTTATTAACTATTTATACAATTTACATTTTTTAAAATGTAAATTGTATAATTGGTTTTACTTCCTACTCATTAGGAAACATTTTCCCGATGAAAATGTTCCCAAAAATTGAGATTTCAAACTCTACTTCAGTTTGAAGGTCACATCTTGTTTGGTGTGTTTCATGGTCTCATGTGTTCAGTGAGCAGTTATGAGTTCCCAGATGCACTCCAGCATTTTGTTTTCTGAGATATTAGTTGTATTTTTGGCATTTTGTAAGGTCGTGTTTTGTATTCTTGTTACAATTGTCTTTTGTTTTTTTGTTACTGTGAAACATTGTTTTGGTTTTATTATTGGTTAATACCAAAATTGAATCAGAGTTCTTATTGCAGCTGATAGTGATTCAGTTTGATGAAGTATATTGCAAATATACTGTTGCTGTTGTTTGTAACTTTCTCAAGACAGTTTATTAAAGCAAACTGGGGCTAAGTTGTTCTCCTGTGTGCTAAAAAAAATCCTCCCAGTGCCAAATTCTAAATTAAAGGCTGTATATGGCACTCTGGAGTGATTTTTAATAAACCAAGCCCTTTTCACCCAAAGCAAGACAAAACAGAGCTAATGTGAATTTTCAGTTGTAGGATTATATTGAGGTGACGTCTTTATGAACTGGAGCAGCATCCAAGATACAGAGAGATAAGAAAGCAGCAAAACAAAGAACACCCTGCCCCTTTTGGTGCACTCAAAAGATTATGAGCAAACTGCGGTTTCAATGGAACATGTGACAAATGTGACAAAGCATAGAAAACAAAACCAAACAGGCCTAATGGACCAAATAATGCCAAAATTTAACTGTTGCAAACAAAAGTTTGAAGCTAAATAGATGCAATCAGTGTGTGTGTAAGGAAACAGCCATGCAGCAGGTTAGTGCAACTATACTTATGACCCACAGTCAAATGGAAATACTGTGTGTGGGGATGTGTCACCTGTGGCTCATCTCCACACTGACCAGAAAGAAGTTTCGGTCTCTCCTGCAGAAGCATGCTGTCCCTGCTGACTTAAAATAGTGTGGCAGAGCAAGACAATAAGCCTGAACATGCATTGGAGCTCTGTCAGACCTATTTAAAGTCCAAGGAATAGCAACAAGTGTTCACTTGCATGGTTTTCCATCAGCAGTCACAAGACCTCGACCCCAATGAATATCTTTGGGAACATTTGAGAAGGAAAAAATTCAAACAACATCACAAGACAGTCTCTGGGATGCTCTACAAGAGAGCTGGAATGTGGGTTTTCAGATTCTGAAGAATCGAGAGAGTTAATGTCTCAACACACGCTGTGATAAAGACAAACTGTGGACAGACTTCTGAAAGCTTTTTAAAGACCTTCGACAGTATCCCAGTGACAGAGGCGCAGAGGACAAATCTGATTAGTAACCCACTGCATGTAATCTGGGATTTTAGGCCATGTCCAGACTGATAAACCTGAAAATACATTTCTGTCTCTGTCTTTTTATCCACACTAAGCTGCTGTTTTACACACTTGAAAACTGACCTTTGGAAGTTGGAGAGTTTGAAAATGCAGTCCCTCATTATGGTATATAGCAAAGGAAAACTGAACTTTTTGAATACATATGCAGTATTGCTGTTAACCTTCACAGAAATGGTTGGGTGCTTTTGTGTAGCAGCACTGTCAAGAAGCCAACTTATTGTCGCCTTTAGTTCTGCTTATCCACATAAGGCTGAACACACAGTTGAGGTGCTGTCATACTGTATGCTTAAGCACACAAGTATAAAAAAGGGATTTGGTTGATAATCTCAAAGCAGCAGCTCAGGTATTACTGTTAGCCTTGGTTAGGTAGCATTTATAAAACCAGATTTTTTTTAATCCTGCTGTCATCTAACAACAAAAAACTGAAAGATTTACCAAAGAGAAACACCTGTATTGTTTGTTTTGGTTCTACTGAAGCAAACATAAGTGATCACAGAGCTTCAGAGGTGACAGAATGAATGTTGAACTCCCTGAGACCAAGCAAAGTGTGCAGACACGTTTGTCAAAATTGTCTATCGATTTGACCACACTCCTTACAAGATGATGGCTGTAATACACAATTTTGTTGTTTATCAACTGGAGGTGGAGGAAGCAATTTAGATTTTGTTTATTTATTTGCGCAAATGACAAGAAAGAAAAAAGATTGTGCTGGTGATATTTAAAAAGCCCGAACGAGCCTGTAAAGACATTTAATCATTTTCCTGTTAAACATGAAGGGAAAACGTTTAAATAAGAATGTGAAAACAACAGGACTATTACATTTGAGATGGAAGGAGCATTTTCATCCACATCAGTTTGGACATGACTGTAGAGTAATCATGTAAACACTTTATCGAAATCATAAACCTCATTTCCTACTGTTATTTGGTTTCCTGTGTGCATGTTAATAAACATAGTCACCAACCAGTAGCATCTGCTTTTCCTGTTAAAGTATGACAAGATCTACTAGGTCTGAATTCATGTATTGGAGCGACACCAGCAGTGATTTTTTTAGGAGCTCCTCAGTAAAAGCTGGCTTCCATTTATTGTTAGTTTGTTGGTTCATTAAATTTTTGCAGTATGTGCTGCTTCAGGGAATTAAGTCCATGCTGTCTGCACCTCAGAGTGCCCTCATGTTTAATTTGTACTTGAGTGGTAACAGTTTTTGTAGATCTGCGGCAAGTCACAGAGCATCATGTGTCGCCTCTCGCACTTCATGAAAAATTTAATTTGTAGCCGCATACACTGCAAGTTAATCAGTGGTCAAAGACATTCATTCATTCTTCTGTTGGGCAAAGGCGTCCTCTGTATATTTCTTTGTGGTGCGATTCTGTCACTCTTGTGATCAATCGGGAGGGAGGAGTTGGTAGGAGCTCACTCTCTGCTATTTCAGACAAGGTAGACAGTAGGGATGTGCAGAGGGCCCAGTATTTGTATTTGTATCTGTATATTTGTATTTGTATGCTTTTAATTTTAGAACATTAAAGTGTTACAATAAGTGTTCATGAATAAACTACCTTACAAAGGAGGTCCCCACACCAGGTCTTGAACTGGAATCTCCCAGATCATAGATGACTGCGCTGACTACTGAGCTAAAACTTTACTCATCGCCTCCTTGCAGACAGACCTCTACCTGTATATACACCCATAACACAAAGACAGCACACTGTGTAATGTGTAGGGAAGAACTTCAAAGGTGTTTCTTGCTTTGCACTTTTCATTTATTGCCTATTTTTTACGACCTAATTTTGTGGAAAGGAGAAGTGGAGCAACAGGTTAAGGAGAGTCCCTTGGGAGCACTTTGTGTGTGTAAGTAGTTCAGCTTTATCTCTGGGGAACACCCCCAACTCCGGGAGTGATGTCCAAATTAGGAAATGTGCATCATGTAGCAGGTGGATGTGACTCCCCTCACTGAGACCTGCTGATAGATGTAAGAGCGGAGCAGAGGACAGAGACTGAGATAGCAATGTAACTGACTTGCGTGCCAGTATTTGACATATTTGGGGTTTTTTCCCCCGAATACAAATATTTTTCAAAATATTTGTATGAAACAAATATTCGTAAAAAAAAAATTCACTATGTGTGCTTTGCTGAATAACATATTTGTATTCGGGCACACCCCTAGCAGACAGTAACTGATGAGGTGAATGGTGTGAGTTTGCTCAAAGGCTTTGTATATTTTTCAACAGTGTCAACAGACCAAAACCAACTGTGTGCGTTGTTCATCTCTCAGTACTTTCTGACTTCCCTATAGTGTCTGTGGCAATCAGCCATAAGCCTATTGGTTCCTTCTGAAGAAAGATATCTTTTTTTTTAAAGGGGGGGTCAAATCAGACAGGATTTATACACATGCGACAAGACAATATAAGATGCACTTATATTATGGATCATATACAACAACATAAGGAAAAAGTGATAATACTAAGTTTAGGTGCAGAAAAAGCTTTTGATTCTGTCAATTGGCAATATCTTTACAAAGCTTTAAATAAATTTGGTTTTAATGAATTGATGAATATATTAATAATTAATTAATTAATTAATTATATTATATTAAGGCTATTTGACAACCCCACAGCAAGAATCAAAATTGTTGGTCACTAGAAAGAGGAGTGAGGCAAAGCTGCACCTGATCTCCACTTCCTTTTGCACGGTTTCTAGAACCACTGGCCCAACATATTAGACAGAATGACAAAATTAAGGGTATTGAAATTAATGAAGTAGAACATTAAATAACGTGTTATGTGGATGATGTTCTCTTATATCTAAAAACCCCCTGAAATATCTCTACCAGAAGTGATGAATTTCTTAAAAAAGCTTGGTCCACTCTCGGGATAAAAACTGAATATAGATAAAACTGAAACTTACATGAAAAACTCAAGAATGCATATACACTGAAATGGAAAACAGAAATACTTGGGTGTAATTTTGCCTAAAGACCTATCAACAATGTTTGAGGAAAAAAATGATACCATAATCTGTACCATAAAATCAAATAAGATCTTATGATGTGGAATCTCATACGCTTTTTAAGTTTAAATTCAAGAACTGAAACAGTTAAAATCAATGTTCCACCAAGATTTTCTTTTCCAAACCCTCCTAATTGCAATTACTCAAGACTAATTCACAGAATGGGACACAATAATATTGAGATTTATATGGCAGGAAACAGACCTCAAGTACAATATAAAACATTACAGCTACCAAAAGAAAGAGGAGGTTTGGGTTTGCCATCCTTGAAAAATTACTACATCTCAGCACAGGTCAGAGCATTACTGTGTTGGTGTAACCCATCTTACGAAGCACAATGGAAAGACATTGAATGTAGAATGATATCCACTGTTCATATTACAGGTTGTACTATCGGATAAAAACCTGCAAAGATACATAGACTGGAAAATCCAATGGTAAAATCAGGTTTGATCATGGAGAGCAGTAATAAATGAACATAAATTTGACACAGATATTAAAATTCTGAGTTGGTGTGCATATGATTCGGATTTTACACCAAATAAGTTAGATAGTAGATTTAAATTATTGATTAAAAAAAAAGTATAACATCCTTATGTGGCATCATACATAAAAATGAAATTATATTTTCAAACTTCAAGAGAGACTTTTTTGCCAGAAAAACAAGATTTTTATAGATATCTCCAATTAAGAAATTACTACAATAAAAAAAATCAAAGAGAAAAATACGAACAAAGCCAGTAAATCCTTTATCCAATTTAAATGCTATAAATCAGACATTAAAAGAGGGATCATCTCTTGACTGTTTAAGAGTCTCCACAATCTGAAAGCTTAACCAACACTCCCTTTATGAAGGCACACTATGATAATGATAATCCTCAGTGTTGAAGACATTGCCGCAAACCACTACCATGTTTTTTGGGATGCCAAAAAATACACACACACACAGAATTACTGGAAAGAAATACATAAGGCAATACAGACCATCTTTAATACGCATATACCATTAGATTTCAAAGCCATATATTTATGTTGTATCTCCCCAGAAGCAAACTGTATTGACAAGTATTTAATGAGTATATTGCTGGCAACAGGGAAAAAGGCTCTGACCAAAAGATGGATTATGCATGTTGGACCTACTATAAATAACTGGATAGATTTACATGATGGAAAAGGTTACTTATTCCTAAACTTAAAGATGGACATCTTCATAAAACACTGGGGAAAATATGTCAACAGCAACATCCACAATTTTTTGTTTATTTATTTTTTCTTTTATCTTCTCTTTGGTGTCCACATATCTCACTGTAATATGTGTGCAACTGTGTGAAGCCAAACCACTACAAGCATTTTTATTTATTTATTTATTTTCCCCTTCACCTCTCCCTTTCGTGATACTGTAGTTATATTATGTCTCTTTCTTCGTAGCTGTCCCTTAAGAATGAAAAGAAATAGACTCTGAGTCAATCTAAATGAAAATAAGGCTGAGAGACTATATTGTTGGTATAAGATACTTTCTTACCCTTTTCATTTTATTCATGGATTTGAAAATGTATCATATTTTTTTCTCATTGCTTGTATATCCATTCATACTTTCATACTGCCTGTGGATGTCATAACAATGTTTTTCCTTTCTTTTTTTTTTTTTAAAGATAAATCATTTCCTTAAACTTCTGGTCACTGTAGTTTTTAGCAAACATTACAAACATTACAAACAGGAGTCTCCAGCATTTTGTTGGAGACCATTTTCAGCCATGGTTGTAAACACATTCAGAGCTTTTACAGCAGGCTCAAAATAAACTACAGTGCCCATGTTCATAGTATAATCCTAATCCTAGAAAACTAGACAGTCCTTGTAGTCTATTCATTGCTGGTTTTGATCTTTTCATGGGATTTATTGTCAATAAGAAAAATACAGAAGATCACCAGCTTTATCCTTTCATTACGATTACTAAAAAAAACTCATTCCATAATTGTTATTAATGCTTGTGAGTCATCTTTGGCAGTACAGTTTGCCGTGGCACGGGGGACAGAGTGTTTTGCTATTCATTAAATTTAGTGGTGGCCACCCTACTTCCACTTCTGCTGGGCAATATTTTCAAGTGTAATAGTAAGGTTATTGTGACAGTGCTGTGCGACCGCAGCATTTTACTGTTAACAAGTGACGTTTTTATAGTCAGCATAGATAGTTATGTAGATTCACCAGCCATAAGTCTCCACCTGAGCACCTGAAAAGCACTGTGAAACTATCCCACTTAGTCCCACATGAAGTGATCTTTAATGTTTCAGCAGCAGAGCAAAACATTTGTCAGATGTGCATTTTTTATGATCTCGTGATGATAGCTCTTCCTATATTGGAGAAAAAAAAGAGTTTGGCCTCTTTTCTCGGGCCCTGAGACATGAGTGTAAAGAATCCATAATTTGATTTATGTTGACCTCCAGTGGGACTCGGAGGGATCTGCTTCACTGAGATAGGAAAGAGAAGTCCGTGAAGAGAAGAGGTGAGGAGAAAATCATGTGATTTATGTGTTTGCCCAGATCATAAAGGACTGCTGTCCGACCGTTTATTGAATCAGGACTGGAATGTGTTTTTGGTAGCTACAGAACAGGTGCTCTTTGTACCAGTGAATGTGAAGATGACATGTTTAAGCCTTTAACTTTAACAATGAACTGTCACCACACAAGCTGTTCTATGAATAGTGAGTTGAAAATCACATTTAAAAAGGTTGACAGAGGCAAATTCCCATGGACAAGAAAAGACCAAAGAAGAGCAGGACTCCTTGTTTCATTTTTATTTTGGAACAATTGTAGTTTCCATTCAAAGTGAATCTTCCTCAGGAACGTACAGATTTAACTGTGTGCAGTGACAGGACTTGCTGGCCGTATTTCGGCTGTCAGCTCCATAGGTAAGGCAGTGACATAAGAGTGGTATCAATCTTCTCATCTCACTCTCAGCATAAAAGTGAATGAGCATATTTCCCAAAATGTCAAACTATTCCTTTATGTCATTCCTCCTTCCCAAATATATAAACACTTTCTCCATTGAATGTTTTAACTTCATGTGAGCAAAAGAAGAAACGACACTCACTGTGGAAACTCTCACACTACAAGGCCATTATAACACAAAACGCTCCCTTTCTGTACTTCAAGAATGTTATATATTTATGTTTTCCTCAAGGGGAAGATTGCACACTACAGCCACAGTCACATTAGCTGTGTCAGTCCCGTCCAGTCTGCAAATTAAGGATAGTCGCTTTACTCAAGGCAATCTTCTCAAGTAGAAAAAAACATGTAGAGCTACAGTACAGTTTGGGCCGTGATAATTTTGTTCAAATGTGTCCAAAACCTTTAAATCAAATTACACTGAGGATTCATAATTCCTAAAGCATTTTGGCCTCATAACAGCAAAAAAATAATCAAATCTAGGATTCATAAAATTGCTTTGATGACACATTGATTGTTCAGAAGAAATTCCATTCAGTTTATGAAATCCTCTGTAGACTGCCTCAACACGAGCAACAAACCAGAGCCAAGGCTGAAGTTCAGCTCTCATCCAGAGTCACTTGGGTGGATGTTTTTGAGACACTGAAACAATTTCTGTCAACTCTCTGGCTTTTGCTGCCATAGGGTCACATAGACCCACAGTACGTTCCACGATATCTGACAAACCTGAGGCAAATAGATTTCCTAAACTGACAGTAGGTCTGTTTTTTCATGCAATCTTTTGTGCTGCTTGACTTGGCATCACTTCAAAGTCTGCCACAATCATAAATAACTTAAGAGCTTATGATAAAATAGCAAAGTCAAGTGTTTTTGTTTGATGTGGGTGAGGGCAATGAAAGATACTGTAAATCTCTCACCCAGGTATTCTTTATGGTTGTTAAAATAAGAAATAAGACCATTGATGAATTTAATAAAAATGAAAGAATACTCTTTAATACAGGCTGTGGTTTCTCTATTGACAATGAAAGGGAAACATTTGAAAGAATACACTGTAATGTACAATATCCATCTGAAGTTTTACAAACAATGTTTACATTCAGTTATAACTAATATATTTGGTAATTATAAGTGACTGCATGTTAGCTCTACCACAGACTACAACAACCACATGATCAATGACCACCAGATTTCATTGGTCAGTGGACACAGTTAGCATCACTGCAACATCAGACAAAAATGGTGACAACTACTCAACAATAGCAAACACTGAGGAAAGATTATATCAAAGACTGGGCTGGATTTTAACCCACTGTGGGGTCCTAGGGCAAAATGAGCCATGGGGCCTCTATTCAACGTCTCCCACCCCCTGTCACCAAGTTAGTTTGTGATAATTTGATTACACTCAACTTTGTTCGATATGTGGGGGGTATCAACTTGATATCAATCCAGTGTATCAATTATCTTTGCCCCTTTATTTATTTATTTACTTATTCCTTTTCCTTCTCCTATGTATTATTTTGCTTTCATTGAATGTAAAAAAAATCTTGCACAATCCCTTTACCTAATGTTTTTGGGGGTTTTTTTAATTTATTTTTCTGGAGGAGCTTTGTCAAGTATGAGAAAACCAATCTGATGATGTCACAGTGATGACATCATGATTTTTTTGGGCTTGTAATTCATCACAGAAAGCCCGCATTGTAAACTGGACATGGAGTTTGAAAGACATGAGCATTTACCAAGCAGAAAGGATGTAACAAAAAGATACTATTTTTTCTTTGTTATTTTTGATTGGTTGTATTATAGGAAATGTATGATCCAGTGTTTTTTAGCCTAAAAGTCATGATATGTCGGCCTCTGCTGCTTTTTGACCATTCTCTTATCTCTTGTGAGTCTTTATGGAAGTGCAATACTGAATCACTGGAGTAACCCTTTAGAATTAGATTTTAACAAAGAGCCCATTTGAGAAGATGGAGCCTCAATATCAGGCAAAAATGCACCTTAAAGTTGTAATTATTAAGATTTCAGTCCTGTTTGATTTGGCAACATTCAGGCTACTGATCGCAATCAATACTAACTTTGATGACAAATACCTTGTGATTCCTGTGACTGCTTAACAATAAATGCTATCCATGTTTCACCAGCTGAATGCATATTATATGAGGTAGGAAATGTTTGGTTTTTATTAGCAGTAATCTAATACAACTCTCACAGGGTGTAAAGAGAGTTAACAGTCAAGAGTGAGGCTTTTATCAAAGAGATCAAATTAATAACAGTAAAGCCAGATTACATGTATTGTTTCTGCAAACCCATCATGCATGTAAAGGCAGTTTGAATCCAGTGGGGGAATGGCGGACTCCGCCACTAACAATGAAAACTACTGTAGAGAAGGTCGTTACAGAATGTAAACAATTGAATTGAATTAAAATGCAGACCAAAAATAGCAATAGTTGGGGATTGATTTCATGACAATCAAATGGATTATAATTTTAAGGCACTTACCACTTCAGTTTTAATTGTGCGTTAGTGGTTGCAAATGGTCAAATTACCACAAACTAATTTCCACTAAATGAACTTGTGCATCTTGGGGCCCTAGAGCAGTTGTTTGCCTTCCCCGGTTGTTAATCCAGCCTCAATCAAAGTAAAACAATGCCTATAATCATTATACACAGCACAGATGAACCATATATGACAGTGTGATGCGCCTCAGCATGAGTATTGAGAAGTGATTTGTGTATAGGACATACAATATATCACATCATTTAGTGCTCTAGTGCTCCATTGTATACTGAGTTTATAATTCTGGTGAGAAACAATAATACAATTATAATTTTCCTGAACATTGCCTTTCAGTTTTCATTATGTGAATGTACAATCTGGCAAATTATACATGATATCAGTGCAAGAGTATTACCTGTCCTTCACGCTGCGCTTGTTGTCTCTGCAATATCAATGTATTTCTCTTCTGAGTCCATTATGATTAAGAAAAAAACTCCTTGTCACAAAAAATACTTCAAAGCCTGAATTTATAAGCCGCTCCTGAGTGGATACAGATTGATCTTCCAGTGAAAATAAGTGAGAATAATAACATCAACAGTCACAATCTGAAGGAGAGTTAACATTAAATACAACGACTGTAGACTGTCACCACAAAACCGATGAATCAATCCAATCAATATATGTTATATCATGTCCATTACTCTTTGTATTGCTGCCGAACAGAAGCCTCCTTTTAGTCAACCCAACCTGATAACATGATGGTGGTTGTGGAGTTTGTAGCTCACAAAAAACACACTGAATTGTCCATAAATATTGTGAAACATCCACAGAGATCAGCTGCAACACTGAAGGCTTCTCTTGACAATCTGAGAGATTCTTGTTTGTCTTTTGGCGAGACACTGGGCGTAAAGCAGCCAGTGGTGTTTTATGCCACATTTTCCAGTGATTAGAGACTAAAACAATCAGAAATGGGTTGTTCTTCTGAGTCTAGAAATAGCAAAATAACAGACTGTGTTTCTGATGAGCAACCGGTATTCCTCAGTAAATACTGTATTTATAACAAGCTCCATTATGAGACAGAACATATGTCACCCATTCTGTGGCTCTTAGTAAACACTTATGAGATACAGCACTTACACTGGCAACACTCAGCAATTTGTAGTTATGTTGGTAACGACACATTCAACATGACGACTGAGCTGTCATGAGAAAACCAGATGTTTGGATCAGCTGTGAAATGTTTATCTAATGTTTGACTAACATAAAATACCCACAGGTTTATTTCATATAGGTGATTTATTTCTTTAAATTTTCATATATTAGATAATTGGGTACCACATTTTAACAAGGCACCATTTATAAAGTTGTACTGTTACTAATGACCTTATTAATGGTTCATAAATCATTTGCTAATCCTTTACAGATCAGTTATCAGACATTAATAATGACAAATTTTAGGTTGCCAGGATGTGAAAACTACCTCTGACAGGTTTGGCTGTTTGCCTTATTTCTTAAGATAAGGGCTACAGGTGATCATTTATTAGGGTTAGGGTTGGGGTTACAACTGCAGACTCATTATTGGATTATTACAACCCTTAATTTATGACTTATTAGTAACTGCAGACTCGATGGCTTATTAGAAAGGGAGAAACACATGAGCATTTATTATTGGTTTGTAATGTTTGTAACTGTGATAAACTTGGTAACCCAAAATGTATTATTATTGATTGCCTATCACTGATCCATAAAGCATTAGAAAATGATTTTTTTACCATTAATAAATCCATTAGCTATATGGTGCCTTACCAGACAGTGGTATGAGTAATTGTCTTGCTGCAGTTCTCATCTGTTCAGATCAAAGATGTCATAATGTGTGGAGCTAAAAGCATGATCAAACAATGCATATGGCTGTGAAATGGAATTAAATGTCATCATGAGCCTGCGGGAATTTGGCTAATAATAACAGAGCGAGTGTAAGACTACAGAGTATCTAAAGATTTCTCACTGTTTCTCACTGTCACATGTTCATGTTACTCAGGGAAAGATCTCATAAGCTGCACATCAGTCACTGACCAGCATGACATGTAGCGTGGGTGTAGCCCGTTCAATTCCTGTGAAATCTCCCCAGTCCAAAAGGAGCCACACCTGAGTTGCTCCTCAGCGTCCCTTCTCATCTTTGCATCAGTCAGTGCTCATATTCCCTCTAGTTTCGGCTCACAGACTGTTGCTTTCCTTTTTAGAATGTTTGCCATCCTCTGAGAAGCAGCTCTATTTCTTTTTCCTTTAAATATCTGTTGAAAACCTTTGACATGACCTGCACACTACTTCTTTTCAGTCATAGTTGATATTGCTGCTCATTCCTAAAACCAAGTCTTTTGTATGGTATCAATTTCTGACTTATTTATATGAAAAAGCTGAGGAATATGACTTTACAGGCAACACCATTCATCCAAGCTACTTCCATTTGGGGCGAGCAGCAAAACATTTACATGTGTATATACAAAGGGCAGACATCTTTCTAGTTTAGATGACAGTACAGCGGTAGTTGGGGTCATTGGTCATACTGGAACCATCTGTTTTGACCACTGTGATCTTTGAAGAGTGCTGGGAGCTGTGTAGTATGTTTCTGCGACAAAGACGCTCGCGGTAATTCTGTGCGAAGATGAGCAACATGAGCGGGTTGATGCAGCTGTGAGAGTAGCTGAGGCAGATACTGATGTTGTAGGCGTAGACAAAGGCAATAGTCGGGGTGTTGTTGCTCAGGTTGATCACCTGAATGACATGGTAGGGCGACCAGCAGATCAGGAACAGGGCGATCACCATTAGGACCATCTTAGTGGCCCTCTTGGCCCACACAGACTGCTTACGCTTGACCCGACGGATGGAGCTGAAGACGCGGTAAAGCGTGAGTGAGTAGAAGGTGCTGATGATGATGAGGGGGATGATGAAGCCCAGGATAGACTGGTAGAGAGTGTACCAGTACATGTCCTCAGGCCCGTCCAGGTACATCATGCAGATTTCCAAATGCTGCCTGCGCACCACCTTGGCGTACATCATGACAGGTACAGTGAGGAGGAAGCTGCCCAGCCACACGAGAATGTTGATGATGATGGTCCACTGGATGGTCCGCTTCTCTGAGGTGGGATGGACAATAGCTATGTACCTAGGAGGAAGAATTCACTTCTTTTAGAGCTGGTCTGCAGTTTGACACTCAGATGATAAAAGCAACTTTGCTGAAGTGCATGTAAAGAACATTCGTTTTGCTTTAAGAGGTCATTTTCATCCTTGACAAGCTCAGAGAATCAAATCAGGCAAGGAGGAATGATGAAACCAAGTACCATGTCAGAGATACACTCTCAATATATTATGTGTTCAGTAGAGTGATGAAGGCGATGACAAATTAGTATAATTTGGACAGGGTTACTTAGCAGTAGAATATGAAACACATTTCCATTTAGATTTTGTATTTGATGGTGTTTCAATTTGAGGAGCTGCTCAGCCAGTTTAGTCGAAATTGACCTCACTTCTCAAGCCATTTGCAGGAAATGAATGACCACTTTGTCATTACTTACACCAAGTGACACTGAAGTGGAAGCAATGACATATTTCCAGTTTCAGTCGACATATTATTCTGTGTGTGCTCAATCTGTCTAGTGAGATTAAACAGGCATGTAAACTATTAAGATGTTGATATTCTTGCAACTTTTTTCCAGGACTTCCTGTTTAAGATCATAAATCAATAGTATAGTGTTAAAGTTAAATACATATACTATTAGTCTGATGGTTGAATCAATAAGTGCATATCTACATCCAGTCCCTGGTTTACTGAGATGTTGCCTCATGTCAGCGAAGTTAGATTTTGATATGATCAAAAATGTCAGACTGTCAAAACTGCAGCGAGCCTTACAGTACACTAAATATTTTATGCAGTGTAGCTGCATGTGTGGCTACATGCTTTTAGTTTGAGGAAGAATCTGTGGCAATAAAAAAAACACAAACTGTACAAACCCTGTATGTCAAGATTATTGATCTTTCTGCAGTGCAGTGGTGAAGAAAAAACAGCATGGGAGTAAATGGATTCAGGTCAGAAAAGATTTCTTTGGATAGAATTCACACTAAAAGTATTTGTTTCTAGTCTTTAAATATTTCTTGTGAACACCTTTACTTGCTTTGACCCTATATGAACTCTATATAGACCCTATATTAGCACATTTAATGTGTAAGATTGCTCTTCAGCAAATATTTTTATTTGACTCTGCTGTGATTTGATTTGGAAACAGGATTGGGCTGACATCCATAAAACCAGTGGTGGAAAGTAACAAAGCACATTTACTGTACTGCTGTACTTCAGTACGGTTTTGAGGTACTTGTACTTAATTTGAGTATTTCCATTTGATGTTACTTTATACTTCCACTTTACTACATTTCAGAGGGAAATATTGTACTTTCCACTCCACTACATTTATTTGACAGATTTAGTTACTTTTCAGATGAAGATTTGACACAATGAATAATATAACAAGCTTTTAAAATACAACACATTGTTAAAGATGAAACCAGCGGTTTCCAACCTTTTTGGCTTTTGACGTCTTACAAAAAGCAGTGTGTAGTCGGGGTCACATTTCAGATGTCTATGAGTTGTTAACAGCTCCACCAAATAGTGATTTTTCTCTCTAAACTTCGCACATGGTCTCATTTCAATAAAATTCAAATGATCCAATATTTCAGCAAAATTCAAAGATTAGAGAAAAGGTTCAAGAACTGAAAACAGATTTGTTGATCAGAACTTTGTTTTTTCTTCTTTCCTCTCCCGCTAATCATCTCACGACCCTTCAGTAACATGCTGCGTACACACTCAGTATCAATAATCTTATGATGTCATATATAATAATATATCAGTCACAGAGACCCGTGACTACTACTTTTACTGCAATACTTTAACTACATCAAGCTGATAATACTAATGTACTTTTACTTAAGTAGGATTTTCCGTGCAGGACTTTTACTTGTCATGGAGTATTTTTACATTGCTGTATTGGTATTTTTACTGACATAAAGGATCTGAGTACTTCTTCCATCACTGCATAAAACTGCCATGAAATGAAATGATACAGCACTCGCAGACTAATCCTGCATGGATTAAAACAACCCTGTCTTTATTGGCTCCACCAAGGGAGTGCAGAAAAGCCATGTCAGTTTAGGATGTGTCTAATAGCTGATTAGAGGTAAACATGTGGGGATTTGGTTTGAGTTGTCAACAGGAGCGTGGATATGAATGTTTTTTTTTAAGTGATGGAACTTTGTAACACTGATAATCTAAGTTAACATATTGACTGTGATTAGACTCTACAGTGCTCCTGAGCTCAGATAAGCACCCACAAAGATATGTGTTTTGGATTAAAGAGGGCCGAGGGCTGAGGTGTATCATTGGAGCTGTCAAATGGGAAACTCTCATCACAATAGCTCTATTGAACGAGGCTGACAAGTAACACATTTAATCTGCCGTGTGAAGTGTGTGAAGGTGTTAAACACTAAGATTGATTTTTGGTTCTTGTATTTTTTTGACACAAAAGATAGCTTTTTGTGTGTTTGTTTAGGTTATTATTAGTTTTAAACCCATTACAGCCTATAATACTTGTTTTCAGAGGAGTTTGGTTTTTCAAAGAACTGTTTGATCTTTTGAAATAAAAGTAATTTGAGAGGATAGAGCTGATTTGTGGTTATATCAAGGCTAGATGCTACAAAAAAGTATTGGTTAAATACTAATGATAAAAATAAACACTTATGCACGTATATGCAGGGGAGTCAGTAAAGGTCATTCTTCAGTACAGATAGTGCCCATCAGAACACAATTAGCTGGTCCTACACACAAATGCATTATGTACATTATTCTAAAGATATGTGACATTATAGCTCTGAGAACAACTCCTACACTGGTAATTACCTTCAAATGGAGGTGATTACCAGTTGAACACTTGACATAAAGAGTCATTTAAATGTCCTGAATGTATTCTGATCATAAACATGTCACATACATCATTTATGCAGGGAACATTGTGTTTTCATGGGCCGTTGCGCACATGATTACCTCACTCACCATTAGTATATTTTTAGATTGATTAGACTGTTTAGGGTTTACCTCTTTTTCAATTATGGCACCTTTAAAGACACTGAGTGACAGGGAAATTAAAATACTTTTACCGTAGTTATCAGAGAGGATATGGTTGTTGTTGTTGTTGTTGTTGTTGTTGTTGTTGAAATTCAGATGAATGTAATTGTTTGTCATAGTGAAGGCACTGCTGTGCTGCTATTAAAGCACAAACTCAAACTTTTTCACGTCAAGGACCCCTAAACTGACACAAATTAGACCACGGACCCTCATTTGATAAGATGTTTGCCTTTAGATGTTTTACTACAGAAAGCATATGAAACCCCTGACCAAACTAGTCAAACATTCTGTAAAAAATAACAATAACAAAATATTGAAAAAGACTGGCATGAAATCTGTGATATGGATTCAACACTTACCGATCAATACACAACACAGTAACAATCCCCACTGTGGTAAACTGGTTGCTGACATCCACCACCACAACCGCTTTACACATAAAGTTTCCGAAGACCCACTGCCTGTCTCTCACCAGCTGGTGAATGTTGAAGGGCATCACAAGCAAGAAGAGCATGTCTGCTATTGCCAAATTCAACACGTAGATGTCTGAAACCATCTTCTTCTTGCATGCTACCACCGCGTAGATGACCAGTCCATTGGCGATAACTCCGACTGAACACAGAATGCCATAAATGGATGGAAAGATATGCATGAAAGTGGTGATATCGATGTGGCTGAAAGGTGAAGGAGCTCCGTATAGACATGAAGAGTTGGTCAAGTTGCCTGTTTGGTTGTTTTTGCAAAATACGCCCGTTTCATTCATTTTCAGATCCTCTTCATAAGTAACTCGGTGTGGTTGTAGTCAAAGCGCGCACCGGGCGCTCTCCAGCCGGCGTCTGGTTTCCAAACTTGGGCAGCAAACTCGAGCACTCTCCAAGAGCGCGTATCCTCTCCTTGAGTTGGTCCCGGTGTGGATTTTGTTTAAATAACAAAAGTAGGCTATATGATTGAAAACAGGACGGGGCAGAATCTAATCAAGAACGAGTACAAAGTTGTCTCTGGAACATGTTTATCTCTGGAAGCAAACTATGATGTGACTATTTACCATGCGCGTCCGATGTGCGCTTTACCAAAACCATCTGCGCCTCAGCGGACACTAGTTCCCTCCCTTCCAAGATCATTTGCTGTTTTATGTAATAGGACAAGCAAATGAAAATAAGTTCCACTGAGCCTAAAGAACAGAAATATTGGTCCGTTTTACCACTTGGTCACAACTTGAAATCAAGGAGGAGGAGAGTAAACAAAGTATTTCAGTGATGCACTGTGATGTAGTGCAGTTTAAATTACCCCCTTAAGTTTACATTCTTCTTCATTATATACTGACTGTATGTTACTGTCATGCTATATACTTTCTTGTTCAAAGTTTAATCTAACTGGAAGAATCAATCAGACCAAAGATAATTACCTATTCAGTCTTACTTTGAAGGTTTTGAGGCACTGGGAAGACAACAAAATACCCTAACATTGAGCCACATGGTACAATTACTTTTACACAAAAAGGGATTTGTGTTCCCCTTTTTCACATTTCAATTAAACATAGATTTCTCCAGGGCTTTTAAACACCCTCCTTTATGTTTTCTCAAAATTACAATGAGTGTCAGTTTTAAAAAAGTGAACTGATCCAGACTATCACCAGCAATTAAGATTTTTTAATGGTGAATATGCCTCAAAGGCTTCCGTGTAACCCTCACACCAAAGATGTGATTTTCTCTGCAGCTTTGTTCTGACATCACTGGGAATCAGCTTTAAAGGAGAGTAGCTGATCCAGCAGAGATGGCTCTGCTGGGATCTGACCACAAGTCAGCAGGAATATATGTGAGCTTCCCTCATGCTGGCCTCAGGTACCATTTGTTCATTTCCTATGATGCTTCTCCTCTGTTCTTACATCTCTTCAAAGTGCATCATAATATAATTATTTTAAGAGGCCTTCAAATAAAGTACACTTTTTGAGTTTCAGCCATGCTCACCAGTCCCTGGTTCTTGTAGACCTGCTTCAATGGCCTCTTTAAACTCAGCTCTGTCAGCCACTGGCAGCAAAAGAAAAATCCACCCTGAATGATTTCCACATTATTAATTTATATTTTATCATCTTGATCTTCTCTTTAGATATGCAAGTATAAATTCCTCTTTCCCAGAGATAGAAACAAGAGTCCAATTGGTGTCTTCAAGTGTGTCTGTGATGATTTTATCTACAAGTCAAAGGCCTGTTGAGAGACAAAATGTCTGCATGACTGAATCAGCGAGTCCGGCTGGTCTGGCTTTAGATACGGTGTGATCAAGGACAAGAGAGGAGTAAAGTCACCAGCTTTCAAAGGGACAATCTATTATACTTATTAATACTTATTTTTAGAGGTGGCAGTGTTGGTCTCCACCACCTCAACGATGAAATATCTCAACAACTATTAGACGGGCCCTCAGGATGAACTGTAATAACACTGTCACATAACAACTTTAGTCACATTTATGACTAAATACCTGCCAAACTCCCATCAGCCTCAGCTGTATGTTGTGTTTAGTGCCTATTAGCAAATGTAAGCATGCTAACACACCAAGCTAAGATGGTGAACATGGTGAAGATTATACCCTCTAATCTTAACATCAGCATGTTAACATTGTGAGCATGTCAGCATGCTGATGTCAGTATTTAGTTCAAAGCACCACTGTACAGCAAAAAATGTCAACTGTTGTTTGAAGCTGGTTCCTTGATTGAAGGTGTAGGTGACGCTGCGGTAAAATCATAAACTGATTTTGATGGACAAATTGAGGAGGAATTTGAATATTTGTCCACGTCTTTTCTGTCTGAAAGTCAGAACCACCGAGAGCTCAGCAGGTGGTGTGTTCACCCAGTCGTGTCTCGGAAGGTTTCATGCTGATTTATCAGTGAAAGAGAGTAAAGATCTTGAAGGAATAATAATTCCAAACTCCACCATGAAGGGGCTCAGAGGGTTGCCAAAGTCAAAGTCATGAAATGTTAAATTCTACTGACAGCAGCTTAAACTTTCTCTGGTGCTCATTAGGTTGAGACTGTCTGATTCACACGTATTAAAAGCCTTCATCCTCACAGTCAGTTGTCTGGAAAATGTGGCATAATTGCAGCAGGCTGTGTAAGTCAAGATGTAGCTCATAATGAGTTACATTTTACATTTACATTTTACGTTTTGTCATTTGGCAGACACTTTTATCCAAAGTGACTTACAAGTGAGACAAGACAATCAAGCATCAAGTTCTGAAACAATTTCTACACAGCAGAAAAGTCTTTCTATCTGCTTTTAATAATTAGTTTTAAAGGTTTCTTCTGACCCCATTTTGCCCCCATGTACTATATATGTCTCATGTTTTCTCTATTATATCGTTTGTTCTTCTTCAGAGAAACATAGTGCTCAAGATCCGTCCATGCTTGTCCATGTGATTAGCTATTTCTTAGGATACGCTCATATATCTGTTACCAAAAGCTGCAGCGCGAATACAAAGCAAGCTGATGAGCTTGTTTGAGAAATTAACAACCATAAATGACATTGTTTGGTTTTGTGAGGCCTGCAGCTGCTATTTTTAAGACAGTACTGTTGCCACTAAAAGAAGAACTGGGCTGGTGGCTGCTACAGAACTGAAACCTGAGCAGTACATCTTTCCCTTTCTTCAACAACTGCCACTGCAAGTACTGGTGCAAGACGAGGTTAGTAGGGTCGTACCTCCCATCTGTTCAGTGGCTGACAGCGGAGGACGGTGCTTACCCCGGTCAGCTCCAGGGTGTGAAGGTGTGCACCTGTGTGAATGTGAAGCAGGACACTGCTGAAAAAGAGCATGAGCACTCAATAAAACTCTTATCTGGATCAAGTGAGGAATAAGGATGAATAAATCACAGCTCAACTACTCAAAAAAAAGAACCAATCAGGGTGTAAATCAAATCCAAAGTAATCAAGAATACCTCATCCTGGCTTTATAAGTGGCTTTCTGAAAGACATCTTTTAAAAAATTGATTAGTTACTTTCCGGGAATGGAGTCCTGGGTTGCCTAATTGCAACCACCTACAATATGTAAGTCTTCATTAATGAGATAATGTACACACAGCATCGGCCCAAGGCTGCTCATAAAAGCTGGAACAGATGACATAAAGCCACATGGTCGAACAACAGGAGTAAAAACAGATGCAACAACAGAAGCAAAAAAAACAAAAAAAAAAATACAGTCACAAACACAAAACCCTTAAAGCGCTCAGCACATGGAGGGGGAATATTGGTGTTATTCTTTGTGATAACAAAGCATTTTCAAGCAGTGAATTGATGTCCGCTGCTGTTTTTTTATGTGCATGTAAAAATAGCCCTGGAATAAAATCAAAATGACTGCATGGATCACTCCAGTCAATAACAGTTCATCTCCTTAAGTAATCCGTGTGCCATCTATGTGACAAAGAGCATTACTCTGAAGTTAAACCTGCTTCTTTTGGAGGAATCGGTTTATTTTGTTCAAATAGAAGGTTATTTCAAACAATTTTTGAGACCACTTTGAGGCAGTCTTGTTTAAAAGGCCAGTTCAGTCTAGCTAGGTTTCTAGGCCAGCTTTTAGAGTCCATTCACTGCCACTAATGCACTTAATGGTGTGTAAGACACATCACGTATCGGTGGTCCTCTGTCCTCTAGTTTCAGGAGTCTTACATTTTAAATAAAAAGTGTGATTTTTTTCCCCCCTCTCTTTTTTAAGATAATGGAAGAACATGAACTTGGTATAGTTATAGATCTCCTGACTAATAATTGAAAGAAATCATTGTCTCTTTTGAATGAAGCAGATGTTGTGTAATAGTGGCACTCTTGGTTTGAAACTGCCCCTTAACTTGTATTGTATCACTTCCACTGAGTTTAAATGGTGCATATTCCCAAATACATATGCATGAATTCAAATTACCACAATGTCATTTACATATTTTGAGCCAGCACAAAGGGACCTTCAAGGCTCCTGGTCGATTCAGGCCCTGGGCAGCTGCCTGCTTTAGTAATCCACTCATTCAATGAAGCATAAATGTGTAAAATTGTTGAAATATATAATTGCTTTGCAGACACTGACTCTTCAGGTCAAAAATTCTCTGCTTACTCTAGTATTACAGTGGCAGCTAAACAGAAAAAGAGGAGTCTCTTCCTGCATTTTTCCCATCAGTACTGATGAGCATTCATTACAGTGAAGAGTATAATTGCCTGTGACATTAAGTTATTTGACAGGCATTGTCGAGTGTGCACTAATTTCTAGTGGGAACATCTTTCCCTCCTTTGTGCAAGAGTTATCGTGCTGTTGCTCAGCTCAGGTAAAGAGGCTAGTTTAGAACTTGATGTGTTTTAAGATGTGTACTGTTTTATCTGCAGGATAAGCTTCAAGTTTTTTGGTGCTCTGTCAATGGGTATCAAAGGTGCTTGTTAACAAGATAACCTGAATAACGCCAGAGTGTGTTTTTCATTGACTTGTGTTTTTTTTGTGTCACTTCATGGGTGATGCGATAAAACATGATGATTATGATTGATTGAACCTGTTAGAATCACATTCAGTGTGCTGTAACTGCATGACCAATTCATTCTTTCCTCATACACTCCATACAGAAAGAAAATGGACAAATTAACAACCTCAACATCCAATCATCTTTCTCTTATAAAAATACACAGTAATACTGATCACTGACTTACCACAGCAAATCATTCTCTATCACATCAAGGAACACTAACCTGGGAACAGCCTGTGCTTTGTATCCATAAATATACTCCATAGACATGAAATTTAAAACAGTGAGTGATAAGTACTGCCTGCAAATGAGGGCATAACAGAGCGCTTAACCAACTTTTCTAAGAACATCTTTAATTGAATAGATGCTGGTATGCCTGAGGTCTGTAATTAAATTATGAAAATGTGATCTAAAATGCCACTGTTGCCACAGTGTCTATATGCATGACAAAATAGGCCCTGGAAATGAGTATATATAATGATTATTTGTCTGATTTCTCACAGATGTCAGACCTGACAAATTGTTATTTATTGTGCATGATAATCTGTGAGTCGCAGATGTACATTTGACTGTGCTGCACATTCAAACTGAACCGGTCTAAAAGCCTCTGTTGTTGTCACAACTGAGCACAAATGCTGAGAGAAAACATAAACCAACACATAAAGAAACAGTAGCCTGTCCTGTCTGGTTCATAGTTAATAGTATCACATGCCTCAGATGTCATATGATTTTTTTGTCAAGAAAAGATGAACATCTCAATAAATGCTTCGGGACTTTGCTAATGTTAATTGCATGCTCTGTCAGTGTTTAGTTTATATTTAATGCTGGGAAAGACAATAGGAAAGATTGTATTCAGAGGGTTAAGACATGTGATGAACACAATCGGAAAAGTCAAGATGAACTGAGTTGGGTTTAATGTCATGATACATTCCTGCAGTGTTTTTATGTGTTTTAGGAAATTCCCATTGGTGTGCGGTCTCATTTACATATCCCCCCTGGCTATGAATGTCAGTATGGAGTTATGTGTCTTTCTTTTGTTTCATTTGTAAATAAACAGCGAGTCTTTGGCTTTTCACATGTTCCTGCGCTGTATAAGCTATGTAACACTACTGGCTATGAGAAAGCTTTGTGTTCACCCAGAGATTCCTCTCAAATTAAGCCTGATGAAATATTCATGAACATTTCCCACACAAAAGAGGCAAATGAAAATAAAATGCAACCCTGCAAATATAACAAAACATTTGTCCTGAGCAACACTGAGGCTGTTGAGGATGTTTTCTTCTGTCATAACATATAGAAGTAACACACCCTTGTATGTGCCTTCCCACACGAGTTGTCATTATAATGTACAATTTATTCTGATTAAATGGTCAATCGGATTATGACTCACTCACAGTGGGACAGTTCTGTCAATAGGTCAACACATGTCAGAAAAAATCTACGTCCAATCATGCATATTATCAGTTTGTAGTCGCCCAATTCATGCTCAGCTCAACTTAGATTACTTTACATGTGTTTGTTTGACCAAGAAACTAAATGAGCTTTGACAGGCGCTTCTCTGAAATGAGTTTGACCATAGCATTTGTCCTGCCAGGCTTGTTATGTTCTCCGCTGGCTGCTGGATGACACAGATCTTGTGGAGGATCTTTGGAGAATCATATGATCTCCTTCTGCAGCTCCTCTGGGGAGACAAATTCACATAATGTGGTGAATGCATTCCTTCATAAAGTAACCACACACTACTACACTACTAACTGATGTTACAAATCTCACTTAACTAGAGACTCATTTTAAGAATTTAATGATCTAAACAACAGTATATTTTCTGACAGTCTGTTAAAAAAGTTAGGATTTGCTGACATTTTATCTACCACTAAATAGCCTGTTAATTCAGAAAGAAAGTTTTAAAAAACTACTTTCAACTTTCTTTCACCTACTTTCGGGTTCATTACATGCAGGGAAATGTAGAGAAGGGATGACAAGCAGCAAAAGTGAACAACCACAAGATTGCAGCTCAGTGGTGTCCTGCTTAGACCTTCTTTATACTGCTTAGACTTAAGGAGACCCACAGGGAAAAAATATTTTTTGAAGTTGAAACCTTGTTCTCATAGTTAAGAATATAGATATTAAGTGCGTCTCTGCTTTCCCTCATCGTGCATGGATTTGACAGCCGACTGATGCCAATCTCGTTTGATGTTTAATGCTTTTAAAACATTGGTTTAGGAAGATGGAAGCAGTTTTGTCTGCGAGGCTTATCTAATCATAGATTTGATACAAAACAAGAATCAATTATATTTGCCAAATTACTATTTGTGAAAAATGATGCATTTATCAAAATGCCCATTTCCAACTCTTCATGGAAAACATGAAGATATTTTAGATGTATTGCCGATGGTTTCTTACAAGCAGTAGGGAGGGTGGTACTTTTACTGTGGTATAGAATGAAGATATTGCAAAAAAAAAAACCTTTCAGTCTCATGTCCTCTATGACATTGGCCTGAAAAACTGTTTTGTGCCAATGGCAACATGAATAGTATGTTTTCATTGCCACAAGGACACTTTGAATCCAGGGGAAAGTGATGCATCTCATTCTATACAATATGGAAAGAAAAAAGAAAAAACATGCAAATTATAGGACTTTATGCCTGTATGAAGTTTTTGCTGCAGGAATATTTTTGCAGGATTTAACATATGTGAGGTTTTTAAATAAAGTTACATTTTTAAACATTCACATGTCACCATGATTGAGCTGCATTAAATAACAGCAATGATATATACTCTATTTGAACAAATAAGTCTGTAATGAAATTGGCAACAAACCTCCCCTTCTTGAGCTGTTTTTGACTCTTATCAGAGATGTATCCGATGATTTATAGGTTTCCTCAATGTGTTTTAAGAATCTCATTAGACTGGTTTTGTTTTGCTTGACCAAGGTCGTAAGTTCTGATAGTGACACAATGTTCTCCGACCTCATGTCCCGGCTATTTCTGTACCATCCCTGAATCTCACTCTGAAAGCTAGAAAAATATAAGTGCTGTGTATAGCATTTTCAGTGTGCCTTGGTTGAATCATTTGTGATGATTATAGTACAATTACTGTAAACAAAGTATTTTATTGTTAGGATGACTGATAAAAAATATAGATTCAAAAAATAATGTAAATACTTTTGACTACAGAGACACTCTATTAAGGTTTCTAGCTGGGTTTTTGTTTGTTTTTATGTTTGTTATTATATATTCTGTATATATACGTGTGTGTGTGTGTGTGTGTGTGTGTCTGTGTGTGTGTTTTTGAAACATGACACTTCCAGGAAGCCACATTATTCAAATTGCAGATGCAATTTGTCCATCCTTGTATCTTGTACCAGTGAAATACTGTACGTATATCCATAAACCCCATTGCTGAATGATGTTCACCCTCTTCCTCCTCACTGTTGTCACTCTGCCTTTGTTTCTTTTGAAGATCAAAAAGAAGAGTGAGAGTTGATCATTAATAGTGATTTTTCCATTGATCTCTCATTTCTTTCATTATTTCCAATGGCCATGTTGAAAGCTCTCCATTCCTGCTAGAAGAACAGCACTCTCTACCTGTTTTGTGCCATCAAGTAATCTGTAAGATTTCCCATCTATTGACTCTAATGTGGAAAAAATACTTTAAAGTGATGTAGAAATAATCAATTACTAATTGCATGTGCTGATGAGAGCTTAGATCTGGGTTATACAAGATAAGAATGGTTCGTATGACATGTTGTGCAACCATATCAAAAATGAAAAGTGTTTATAGTTGTTCCAAATGGCCCTCATAGAGGAGGGGAGGGGAATGGGTTGTCTGGCCACACATTTTCAGACAGTCTCTCCTGGAAGGCATTCATAGTGTTGCACTCAGTTGTTCACATGTTAGTGACAGAAAGTTGGTGTGAAAAAAACTCTAAAAAAGATTGATAGCAGGTACCAAGGAAACAAAAAAGTGTAGTAAATAGCGACTGAAAGCTGCACTCAATACTGTGACTAATTGCTGACAAGAACCAGCGGGGTCAGACAACATGAGGTTACAGCTATAGTGGGCAGGTGTGGAATGGCAGCAAGTCTGTAGCCACAAGGGACATGTTGTTCCCCTCCCACAATAAACCTTAATAACAGAAGACATTTTGACATGTCACAGTAGGAAGAGTAAATAATAAAATCAATGATGGCTTGCATTTAGATGCTTCAGTTGTCCTGGTATTGTGCATTACCCATTTGCAAATTTCCAATCCTGTCCAAAATTCAAGAGATATCTGTGTCTGTGCAGTTTCTAGATACACTGCTCTTCTTTGTGTCATAAATGTCTGATGTGAGACTGCTCCTGTTTGATATCAGTGCAGCTTTCCACACAAACCTATTGCCAGACAAAAACATCAATATTGAACAATTCTGCAAAATTCTATTATTTTCATGTCCACTGCACTCTAATTTCATTATCTGTGTATGATAACAGTATAATTAAGGTTGGAGAAAGACTGTGTTAATGACAGATAAAACATGGTACAAAACACTTGGTTAAAGGTTCGGGAAAGATTGTAGTAATGGTTAATTTTAGGCAAACTCCGGTCTCCTGCATGAAAGTCAGATATTTTACAAGCCCATCCACCAGCATGACCTCCACATCCTTACCTTCTTCCTCGCTATATATTGGGCAGACTTCCTACATTGGCACTGAAAACTGGCATTGGACGTAGATTGTGAAGTGTTTATTCACCCAGCATGTAATTCTTAGAGAAACTGCACTGATTTTACACTACTCATCACAGTGTCTTACTGGATATGCTCAGGTGGGATGGGTGGGAATATCAGGAATCTCATATGAAGGATTTAAATCTAATCTGTCCAACCAAATATTCAGTGTCTCCATAAATTATAACGTTTTGTCATTATGTTGATGACACACAGCTGTACTTCTCTTTCAGTTGTTATATGTATGAAGCTAGAAACAATCAGAAATTGTTTTAGTGCAATAAAAGAATGGACATCTCAGGGTTTTTTACAACTTAACTGTGACAAAACTTGTGATGAAAACACTTTTTATGCACAATTTCTCAAATTTAATTGGCTCCTTCAAGGGATTTCTGGATGTTCCAGGGTCACGGCCAAAAACTAAGAAACTAAGAGTCATTGTGCTTTGACTGTTTACTAGGATAAAACCTATTTGTTTGCTCTTGCTTTTTGAACCGCCTCAGGATCCCCATGAGGAGCTGATGTGTCTAGTCTGGTCTAGTGTTTTGCATGTTGTTTTTACTTGTTTACCTGAACTGATTATTAAGAATGCACTTATTATGTTATGTTATATTTCATTGTGCCTAAATGCAACAATAATGGTCCCAAGGACAAAAATGGGGGGGAAAAAACAGACGTCTGATTATGCCTTTACACTTTGGCATGAACTGGCAATTCTCCACAATGGTGGTATTTATTACCTACAAAACTGTGATTTCTTTTTATGCAGCTACCCACTGCATAAACTAGAAAACCATGTATAATACTGAGTAATAACCAACCAGTTTGATGTGCAGATAAGCATAAAATTGTGTGTGGTCTGATGGTGGGTGCTCAAAATTTAATCATGGTGCCAGAGTGGGTCTAGTATGCACAATCATGCTTTGATAATGTGCATCACTCAAATCAGGGACTGCAGAGGGAACACATACCCTCCATCTTCATATAGCTGCATAGAGATCTAGTCAACTGAGAGGGAAGGCTTTTCGTACAGCATGTCAGCAGTTGTGGGTGAGGGATGCTGAAATAGACATAAATACATACTATACATTGCTAGAATTATTGCCATAATCTGAATAAAACAGTATTTTTGCTGTATACTGGAAAAATTTAAGACAAACAAATTAAATATTTATAATTACATAATGGTTTGAGGGTTAGGGTTAGGGTTAGTTAATTATATACACTTGATGCATCTCTGCTAACTGAAGTGATGAGAATAGCACATAATAAAAGCCATCTGAGAATGATTTTCTCATTGATAAGTTACACTCCAAAATCTGAATAAACATTTTCCAAATACAAATACATAAACAAGATTGAGATAAAGGTTTATAACATACAAATTATTTTGCTATAATTCTTGCCTCATACATAGTACCACCAACATTGCAGTGCACTACTGCATTGCCAGTGACACTCCCCCTGCAGCACTTCCTCTCCCATTTCAGCACATGGCAAAACATCCAAATACCACACAGGAAGAGGGGAAAAAACCCTTCACAAACGTAGAAATATTTATCTTATTGAGCACAATATGACGATTTATGACCAGTCAAAGCACAGTAAATGCCACAGTAAACATTGTTATCCATAATTTGATTTAAATATACACAGAGTCACTAAGATGTGTTGTTGTATGTGGGACAACAATATGTCAGCATGTACCATAGTTGCTTCTGCCGGTGGAGTAATTCTAGTGAAAGAAAAGAGTAACAATTTTAAAAGCACAGCTAGTGGTAATCAGTGGTCCTCCGAGCCAGACTTGTATTAAAGATAATTAAGATAATTGCCGTAACAAATAGGCTCTGCCATCATTTAACTCTTGCCTGACTCCTTTTTTTGACAATGATTTGTGTCAATAACCTTTATTTCTTCTTCTTTAATCAAAGTCTCTAAAGAGGCCCCTTTCATTTCCTCATGTCTGTTCCTCCTGTCTCTCTACAAAATGTGCTGGCTCCTGAAAACCCATTAGTGCACAGAGCAGTGACTGATTTCCACCTGATATTCTCAGAAACATATATCCATTAGTATGTTTGCCAGTTTTGTCTTGGTTAAAAGGGAATACTGAAGGCGAGAAATCTATCAGTTTGATTTAATACAATCAAAGTACAAAATCACAATTGGTCTTCCTGTCACACCATGCTCATTGCTTTTTCACCCTGTGGCCTGCAAACTCTGCACTGTCAAATTTCTTGTGCTATTTTTATGTCATTTTGAGTTTTTAATGGCATAATTACTCTATTCTTCAGGCTTCAGGGAGAGCACAAATGTTTTGTTTTTTTTTTTTCCTGACAGTCATCAAATTGTTTTTATTAGAAAGTATAAAATGCCTCCATGCAGTTCATCCTTAGCAGGCCATTTGATGGTTGTGTAATGAGGAAGTGCACATCAGTCAGTTTTCCAGAAATAAACAAAAGTCAAGTCAACAGCTTATTTTTACCTCCAAGATGTAAAAAAAAATTGTATGCCATATTGATCTTGTTGGGCCCAGTGGGGGTTATGAATTAGTCCTCACCATCTCCACAGCAAGAGCTCTCACCTCTCTGTAGCATCTGAGGATTCATACAGTGTCTGTGGGGTTTCAGCATTATCGGTATGCAGCACACATGCCTGCAGGTCTGCAAATAACTCTGTGGCATGCCCCCCACCCCTTTATTGATCTATACTTTATTGCTATATTTATGCTTAATACACAGGCTCCAACACAGTCATTCCAATCAACTGGGGCTTGTGCAAATTTTTTTTCCCCACTAGTCATAAAATTTAATGAATAATTTGAATAGGTGCTGATGCAGATGGAGCTTGTGGTCAAGTGGGTTTATCTGATTAGTTTTTAAATGTGCTGTGCTAACATTACATGGTAACAGATACCACACTCCTGTCTCACAGGATAAAATCTTGTTCATTTTAATTTACCCGTCAGCTCCTGAAATCAAAAATGAACATTTCAAACCAAATGTGATACAAGATAACATCCCCTCCCGCCTTTCTTTAAAGAAGTAGAAACTGCATCAGTGCAAATGGTCACAAGCATATCGACCTGCAGCCAACTTTAAACATAATCCTCAGTGGATTTCAGTGATTTCACCACAGAGATATGGTCAAGCACTAAGCCTGTAGAGCAAGGGGAATCAATAATAGATTTTTTACAACACAGAGAGAGAGGAACAGTTTATACTGTACCTGACAAGTGATAGTGGTAATACCCTCTTTGTTCTTTTATACATTCATCCACTTCCAAATGTGACTGAGGTCAGATTTTAGACATTTAGATGCATAGCAGACATAGGAGCAGACAGGCATAAAGGAATATCACGTCCACTGGACATGACATGATTACAACACATTCCTGAAGATGAAATCCATTAGATGTAGTTGTGTTTTATCATTCTGAGTGAAGGATTCCTGTTCACGGTTGCTATTCTAGTATTCCTGTGTTGTTCTGTGTGTTGAAATGAGAATGAAACAAATTGCAGCGTTATCCGTCTTCAAGTTTTCCACTTATATTTATTTATTTATTCATATTTATCAGACAAACATATTCACACACAAACACAAAATCAAATTACAGGTGAGAGCTACACCACTAAATAAACCATTATGAATAATAAAAAAAAAAACATTGTTTGATGCAGCCGAAAGCTCCAGAAGACGAGAGCTTGAGTTAAAATCGTTGAGGTCAAGCTCAACTTTTTGGTTAACATGGATAAAAAATGAAAAATGCTAGAGGTGCACAGATTCATGTAAAGTTTCAACATCTCCATTTCCATGGCAACTGAGCAAACTCAACCTGCTCATGAGGACTATGTGGGATGGTGATTGGAAAGCTCCAGAGCAAGCAAGTATGAGGACCTTGAGATTGTTTTCAGTAATTAAGATTTTTTAAAAAGTATCTATTTGCTTTTCTAAAGAAGAAGAAAGGTTCTTCTTCCTGCCCCTGGTGCTGCAGTAAAAGCTGTTTGGCCCTGACTCAGCCACTTAATATGCAGGTATTTCCACCTACTGGTCAAGTCATAATACTGCACATCATCCTCTCCCTTTTATTTTTCAGCTTGTGATACAAATCTAAATTACTGCTGCAAAATAAAGATTTGGGCAGATATTAGACATGCATGTAAAATTTTAGCATATTTATATAATAGATTGCAGTCAATAGAGCACATCACTGGCAGCCTCTTGAGTTTATAGCTGTTATAAAAACAGGCTGGTTCAGGCCTGTGCTGATTTGTGTCTCTGTTCTCAGCTGTTGCTGCATGTAATTTGTCCAGCGCATTCTATATGTTCCATGCTGCAAATTCTCTCTCAAAACAGGATGACACAGCATGCACGCCATTCTTGTGGTGCATTTTACATTATGCCTGTCATCTTAACCTGCTCTGATGTTCAGCTATTGGGATTAAAATAGGTGGTGCCTCCCCCTCTTGTGGTTTGATGCAATATTACATTGGTCGTAGCTCTTAGCTCTGCCCGGTCATTAGAGCTTTTGATAACAATATTGAGGCTGAACGTGAGCTTGAGGTTGTGCATCAGAATTTGCAATTCATGAGAGAAACACGTGTGTGTGGACAGCACAGATGTTTCATCTGAGCAAAATATCATAGACACTCATTTCCTTGAGTATAATATGGAGTTATGTGACTGTCTCTGCTCATGAGGACAGTGTTTGAGGGGAAGGAGAAAAGAAATCAATGTCAGGATTGAAGTGGTTGCCTTATTTCCTTTGGAGTGCAGTGTATTGCTGATTGAGCGTTCAGACCCATTCAGAACCAAGATTGCCTCTCCTCTTTATAGGCAGCTCCAGCTTGGATTGACTCTTGTCTCATGATGCTGGTAAAAATAGCTGTATTCTCAACAGGCTAGATTTAATTCAGCAGGCCCGTGTTTCCACAGTGATAGCTGATGGGAAGAAGCGTATTCATAAGAGTCGAGTGGAATGAGCATAGTTTTATGGAGAAGCGCAGGTTTTTAAGTCTTTTCACACAAAACTATAGTTTGAAGCAGTGATCACAACAGCAGAAAACAACACAGTAGGTACTGTGAGTTTGCCTTGTTAGCATTTTTGTGCATGTGAACAATTGTCTCTGCCCTGTAGTGCGATTGTTTTCCTTTTGACAGTGAAGACAAGTGTTCAGAGTTGCAAATGTTTCCCCATGCGTTCAAAATTTTCTTCTTTAATCTCCTCCAAGGAAGCTCCTGGGCTTGGCTGCAAAGCATGGGTGACTGTGTGAGTTATGGCATGCCAGCTCTTCAGGAGGGTTTAAAGCAATGGGTGAAAGAGAGGCTATCACCCAAGAACACGCTAATAGTGAAAACGTATCACATCACTGTGCAGAGCAACAGAAGCCCTTCTAGATACTTACCAGATATGTTCTAATATAGGACAGACGGTATGCTGCACAGGGGGGCACTGGTCCCTGGTGGTGACAGTGAAAAAGCCACAGGAAAGAGTGTTTTCACTGGCAATGAAATGGTGAGCAAGGAAGCTTGTGTTCATTCTTTTTCACCTTCCTGAATTCATGCCTCTCTCTCTTTCTTTCCTTCTCTCTCCCTGCTCTTGTGTGTTTACGTGAGTGTGCATGCTATACTGCTGTGCGTGCGTGTTTGTGTTGTGTGTGTATATGGTGAGCGTGCGGGGGCCATCACTGGGTTGAACCTATGTGGAATGAAATTTATCAAAGTCAGTGGGGCATTGTGATGAAAGCTTTGTGAGGGAATTTCAACCATGACTATAGCCAGGGTCCATGCAAAGTCGTTAGTTTTCTCTCGCTTTTTAATGAAAATTCTCCCCAGCTATTTTGGTTCACAGGGTCTCAATATAGCTATAACCTTTGCTGTTTATACTGTCAGCTGAATTGGCAAGCGCCTTCCACTGGGCGGGTTGTGAGAATTAGAATCATCCAAAAGTTGTTTAGCATGCTGAGAATCTGTCCAAGCGTCTATCTATCCGCTGTGTCCCTGGAGACAGATTCCTTATTCAATTTGTATTTGTTCCATCCAGTTTCCATTTGGAAACTGATTGATTCAGTGCTTCCCCATCTTACCAAATGTTTTACCTTGCTGTTATCAAGAGGCAGATAATGGAAAAGAAAATAAATCCCAATCTCAACTTTGTTAGGCCGGAACATTACAATCAAATGTTCAAATTGTTTGTTAGGGAACAAGAGAGGTAAAAAAGGCAGAAGATATTTTCTATATAATACTTATTTGTGTGGTTGCTTTTGTGATTTCTCACCTGCGCTGTGACTTTGTGTCCAAATGGTTTCATATACCTAAGGCTGGTCATTTATTTACAATAACCCAGCACATTACTGTAAATGGCATGGCTGAGACCAGCTATGATGTCCTCTGCCACTCGCAGAATGAACACAGCCCATTGCCTGTGCATTTACGACCCCCAGGTAGAGCACATGATATACAATTGACATTAACTCACTACCACTGTAAATGGACCACGGTAAACACATTCATGATTGCATCACAATAGCCTCGTGTCAGAGCATGATGAATGATTTCTCATCAACATTTTTTCTTGATGACAGATTTGCTCTAACAGTTTTTATGCTGCAGGTTTTGGGAGGTAGACAGAAGTTAGAATAGGAACAGAGTACGCATCAATCCTGCACTATGAGCGGTCATGTCTCAGTTAACAGAATTTAGATTCATTTTTTTAGGCAATGTTCAATCTGCCACTGACACTCTCCTGCTTATAGGCAGTATCTTGTATACGCTGATGTGAAATTTCATTTTCAGCTGTGAAAAGTCTCAACAGTCTATAATTATTTTCCCATTGGATAATGAAATTCACGCCATCACTGTAAATATAATGCGATTCGGTCTATTATATTTGCAGTGCACAGGTGAGCATGTGGAGACAGAAAAACTGTTTTAAATTATGTGTTCTCTGAGACTTTCTTCACAACACACACACACACACAAACCAGAAACAGCAGCACATTCTTGCCACATTCTCAGGTTTAATATAGCACTCTCATAGCAGGCTCCGGAGAGATTTCACAACACATCATTGACTGCTGACTGAAAACCCAGTAATGTATTTTCACATTTATATAAGACTCACACAACATGATGGATGTAAAAAAAACATTAATCATTAATTTTTCCTGCAATAGTATCAATCACTTACCTATGACCTCTTAATATAGTTAATCTTTTTTTTTTACTTCTACACACTTAAGTGTAACAAATTATTTCAATTCACCAACAGAGACAGCATTAACTAACAAGTACTGACAATAGTATTGCTTTCTCCCACTCCCACCTCTGGCTATCGTATCTGCATTTGAACTCTAGTCCTCTGCTGCTCAACATTCCTGGCCATTCAGCATGAACAACTTTGCATTTCAGTGCAGTGTAGAGAGGAAGGTCAGAGGAAGAACATACTGTAAGCCTATCAATGCACACACCAGCATCAAAGTTATTTCTTTTCAGCTCCTCATGCTCATCTATCTGTTATATAGCTCTGATGGATTTGGCCTAGTTTTCACAGTCGAAGCACAAAGTACAAAACAGTAAACACTAACTAAACACTCAGACTGCAGCACTTGAATACAGTGCAAAGTTCACAGCTCTAAATAGCAAAACTTCATTTATTTTATTAGGGTTTAACAATGTTAGAGCACATATATATATATAAATGTTCCAAGTCTTGTTACAAGGCTGAAGGCTTAGTACCTTAGTTTACTCAATCATTACAACATGTATTTTTAATTACTCTTTGTTTCCTACAACACTGGCCAAGTTAATAGAACTGCAACCTAATTAATACGTGATGAGTTGTGAGACAGCCATGCACACGGCCTTTTGCGTCACTCTCACTCACACTAACAGACATGTCTAAACTTTAATCAACAGAAACACACAGAATGGGAAAACAGAAAAGGCAGAATCAATTTCAATCAGCAGGAACCTGACCTGATGCTAATGATGAGGCACTGAGTTACTTGCGGTAACTGTGTAAAGTTGAGTCTAGACACAAAACAAACATTTTCAGACTGCCTTTTAAGCGATTTATAGAGTATCCCTCCCCATGCTAAACATACAGACAACTCTAATGCAAGGGATTATTATAAAGTTAACTTCTGCTTCATGTGGCATTGACTGATGACTGAGCTGCAATGCGGTGTACATGGTTCAACAAGATCTGATAGATAGGATGCTGTTAAATCAAGTAATATGACATATGCAAGTAGTTGTACCTTGAAGTCACCTCTCAGCAAGTCACTAGTGTCTTATCAACCTAAATTGCATGTGTTTGGACTATGAGAGGAAATACAAGTGACCTTCTAGCTCTGGGATGCTGCAGTTGAGGGCTACCGTGCAGGCTATGGGACATTTGTAATTTGGGACATTGTAAAATTTTGGTCCATTAAGCAAAATGTCTGTTTTATTATGACTTATGGGAGCAGCACATTTACACACATATGTAGTTTAAATTTGGTACATCTCTAAGATTAGGAATTGAGATGGGTTATCAGTTTGATAATTAAATAAAGTTCAATGTCATCCACATAAAAGTGTAAAAAAATAAAAGTCAAATGTATGAATGATTTCTGAAAAAGGAAGATAGAGAATAAAAAAGCCCAGAGAAGAGGTTTATGGTGCTCTAAAGTTTTTATTACAGAGCGCTGAGGTCATACCTTTATAAAACTCAAAGAAATAGTTCATTATTTTGGGAAATATGCTTATTCACTTTCTTGCAGAGAGTTAGAGGTGAAGCTCATGTCTATACAGTATGTAGCTGGAGCCAGCAGCTGCTTTGCTTAGCTTAGCATATAGATTGCATACAGTGGAAAAGAGCTGGCCTGGCTCGGTCCAAAAGTTTTAAAAATCCATCTACCAGTACCTACAAAGCTCCAATTAACATGTTAGAGAAAAACATTCCTCTACTGACTCTGTTCAACACCATTGTGTGCAAATTCTCATGCTCTTAATCCTATTTAAAAAAATCAGTCGTACACTGACAGCAGCACCTATAGATGGGTAGTAGTCAATATGTGGATACTGTGACATAGAATTGACCCTACAGTTCAGTCACTCCTGGTTTTGGTAACCAAAGATGAAAAATAACTGCAAAGAGAGAGAGAGAGAGAGAGAAAGTACTGAAAATATTTCCACTGCTTTATAGTAGATGTTTACTTTTTGAGTCACTGTAGAGCAATTCATCTTAAAACCTAAAAGTCTCTACACCTTGTTTCTGTTAGAAATCCCCTTGCTGTACACTCAAAGCAATAATTCTGTAAAATATGGTACATTGTTAAAAGGGCTCAGATTTAGTGCTGCACTCGTATAACATTGACAGACTCACAATGGACTTTATTTTTTTTCAAATGATCCAAATCGATCCAGCAGAACCAGCGAAATTGTCTTTTTTTTTATTCCACACATTCTTCTCCTTTGTCAAAACCTGGAGCCTATATTACCCACAATGCAAATCGACTGCTATCAGTTGAGTCAGAGATTCAGTTGTGGAATGCTAGTAGCAACTAATGTAGCCTTGAGTTGCTAGCCTCAAACAGAGATGAGGTTCAGGCTACAGAGGTCTAGTAACCTCTTTCAAACTCCACACCTGTTCAAACTTGTCTTCTGTACCAACCGACGTGGACTCAACTGACATCACTTGAGGCAATTTATCAGACTTCATGCAGCTCCCCCAGGAGCCACAAAAGGCTTTGTACAACTTTTTCCACATATACTCTCTAAGACCTATAAACAGACTTTGACATGTAAAATTTAGATTCCTTTTAATAATGAAACCTGAATTCTCAGCAGTCAAGGCTCACTTTGGATCAGTATCCACTAACAAGCTCTGACTCTGACTCTGATTAAACATCATACTAGCAGTTTTTGGTACAATTCCAATATTTTATGTTTTATTTAAAAGTTTAGACAGCACCGAAGGACAAAAATCCTAAAATAATTAAATAACACTGGAATCTGTCAAGAGTATTAACTGTCCTTCTATTTTTTTCATTAAGAGATTAAGAAGTGGCTCATCTTTCTATATAAAATGGCATCTGCTGAAGAGTGAAGGACACTTATTATGAATAATGTGTTGACTCAATCTACCAGCTCATAAAACACCCACACTCTCTCTCTCTCTCTCTATCACACACACACACACACACACACACATATACTTCATGGAGTCGTCAGTGAAGCTGTTAATCTTTTTTAAACAGTAAATGAGAATTTTTTTACATGTACTCCATGTAAGAAATATGATAATATGCAAACTCTATATTACAGAGGCAAAACAAATGAAGCTATTCATCCCACAATGTTATACATTAAACGATGGGTCCAGAATTTTTCAAATCTGTCGTAAAACAACAGTCAGGTGACCATATGAATATTGAAACAGGTTTTTCTTGCTGTATTATTCCTCCTGTTTATATTAGCCATTAAAAGATCTTTTCCTAAGGCACATCCCATGTATGTGATGGGGGACAAAATCAACAGTCCTGAAAAAATACATTCAGAAGTTCAACTGAAGCTTCAGCAGTCTGTGTCAGGCAGACACAGTTGGTGTCCTCCAAAGTTACAGTCTTTTTAGTATAAAATTCCCTCTTTGTGTTTCCCTGGACAGTGTTTCCTTGCTGAGCTGCTGTGGAGGGATAATAACAAAAGGAGGGAATTTTATGCAACAAGACTTTGACCAGGAAAGATATCTACTTGATTTGTCTAACTAAGACCGCTGAAGCCTTGTATTAGCTCCAAATGAACTTACTTGATTTTGTCCCCCATCAGTTACATGGGAAGTGCATTAGGAGGGGATCTTTTAATGTCTGGTATGATCAGGGAGAAGGATTATGACAAGCAAAAACCGTTTCAGTGTTCCCAACTACTGTTGTAAGACAGACTTGAAGAATTGTGATCCTGTCCTTTATTTAAACAATAGAGGGCAGGAAACAAGTTGACAGACACAGCTACACCATATATTATTATATTAAAAAGTTGTTATGGCTAACTCATTAGCAAACTTTTTTTTTACTTAAACATCGAGAGGACACAACATTATTAGTCATTTAGAATATTTTATGCATGTATAGCCCATACATTCACTCTCTCTTTTGGCTCTAAGGTCTTTACCAAATATCAGGTGCTTTAAAATAAATGTTCAGTTTTCTTCAGCAGGCATTCACTCTATTTCTCTTTTGATCTGGCCAGCATACCGTGGATTTCTTTGGCTGGAAATGTCTGCCTACAGGGTTTGATAATGACAGCTCATACTCAGACATACAGCAAATGTGTGAGCCGTAGCTGTTAAACTAAAACGATCACCTAAAAGAGGGTAAAAAGCTCTATGGAGATGAAGAGTGCGCTGTACATTCTCCATGATCTTGACACTATGAGCACATAGTACACATTTAATTGAATGTGAATAGCAGAAACATTGATTTTTTCAAGTTTAGCAAATTTAAAATATAAAGTAAATATATAGTATAATATAAAGTATTCCATAATTTTTGATATGGCACATATGTATTACTCCAGTCCAATTTTCTATTTCGCAACTTAGGGACTCATTATTATGCTAGCAATCATTTTGCAAGAGTCAGTGTCATATTCTTCAAATGCAACCCGCTGCAAGGCAGCATTTGAAGAATATGTCTTCACAGTCAGTATAGATAGCTTTCTAATCAATTCTCTGTTGGCTTAGATGAGCGTTACGTGGCAGGGGAGGCAGACCTAGACATCTGTCAGGATAAATTTTTCATAAGGAAGCCATCCTTGTGGGCATACCCCCACCAATAGTGTATGAAACATTTACTACAATCAGTGAAATGAAGCTTAGCAATCAGCAAGAACAGAGTTGAAGGTGCAGACTCCGGCCCTGCTTGTGAGAAAAGGGCCAACCAAAGCTCTTTGACATACATGCAATGGGGGAGCTGGTGCTGTAACACCGAGGCTGGCTGCAGACTTCTTGCATATTCCTTAGCTTTGATCACTGCCTCTTCTTAGCGAGGTCCATTCCTCACTTTGTATTTGATTTTTACTCTCCCCCTCCAAATTCATTTCCACCCTCAGATTCATTAAAAACACAGCTGGGTCATTCTTCTCATTATACTTGTTATTCTCAACTTTTCATGCTTCATGCTTAATGGTTTCATTGTATTTAAGAGAATAAATATTTTTGGATAGGCTGCATTGTATTTGTTACAGGCTGGTTGTATTTTTTCAGGCTTGTCTGCTGTCACTACATAACCTTGGTATGTTAAATGGAGCAACAAAAGCTCTTTCAGATGAAATTGCAATGTGACAGTGTCTTTTATTATCACTTTGTCTTGTCTTTGTCCGTCTTCAAAGACATGTCAGCGCTGCAGTCATCTGTAGTTTAACCCTGGGATTTGGTTTTTGCTGCTATGTACTTTAGTCCTGCTGTGGATGTGCAGTTACAGAGAGGATGTCAGCTCTGTCACAGCAAATATAAACTGACAGGGTGTGATCATTTTCTTCTGAATATAAATCCTTGTCTTTCAAGTTTAGGTAATTTGTGTGGTGTAATTAAAGGACTAGTGTAATTAGAAGACTTTTCAATAAAAGGTCACCGAACAAAATGTCATTTCGCAATTTGTCCTGGACAAATTATTATACAGTTTATCAGTGTTGGGACATTGGCATTTAACCTATGCCAGTCATCTCAGTCTTGTTTAAATTTGCACAATATTACTACAAAAGGTACTTATCTTTTTTCTTTTTTTTTTAAACAAATTGACTTTTGTGCCTTGTATATTATAACCATTATGATCTTATAAAATGGATGGTAAATGGACTGTGCTTGTATAGTGCCTTTCCAGTCTTTCTGACCACTCAAAGCGCTTTTATATATATATTTATATACATATATATTATCATACATTTGAACCATTGAGAACATATACAGCACTTCATCTTCATCTTAGGCTACAATGTGTAAAAATGAATTATGATGAAAGTGTAACTCTTCTTTGTGGTTGTTTTTAGGTTACTGAGCAGTTTAACATTTCCCCATTTGTTTATTCCTGCCTTGTGAATGAGTCAGTAAATTACTGATCCTATCTGACTGTGAACTGGTGACAGTTTGCATTATGCAGTGTATGAAAAGAGCTATAAAAAGTAACAAACTCACATTTACTAATGTGGTTGGATAAGGCAATCTGGTGTTCAATTCACTGAATTAAAAATACCCATCTTAAGAAATCTGTCCATTGATTTTATCCTACAACAGAATTTATCTCCTCTTATGAAATATCATGAAATTGTGATAATAGACGCTTGGGATTCCCTGTTATTGGCAACACTGACGTGTCAAAATAGAGATCCATAAACTTCTCTTGACAGTGCATTAAAGTGGACACATCCCCATGATTGATTAGACATCCAGCTGACAGATACCCTGCGATTGTTTACTGTGGTGGACCCTGGCAACGACTGGGCGTTTATTGCTGTCTGGTCCAGCAGTATTTCAACATTGTATCTCACTCCTTAGAGCTAGCAGCGAGCTGCTTCACAGCAGCCACACACTTGCAAGTAAGCACTGCTGGTTTGTTACTCCACTGCAGCACAAGACTGCTGTGTTTGCTTCCACTGTCACATCTTCAAACTAGTGTTTTCACTTGCAGGTACATTGCATTTATAGAGAGAGTAAGGAATGTCACTCTGGATAATTTATGGGTAATTATCCACCGTGCTTTAACGATCAACATTTTTTGCTGAACTCCCGTCAGGTCTCTAAGTACTCTTAGAGGAATAAAAACTGCGTTTACCATGTTGGTATTGGGAAATGGTAGGCACATAAAACTGTCAATGCATAATCACTTCAGTTGTGTTTGTAGTTTGTGTATTTTTTATTTGGTACATGATTTTTGCATATCAGTGGATCAGCTTTTCTTCAATCTCATATTCATTATTCAAAAACACAGCTATTTTTTGCAGGAAATGCTTCTTGAATTTTAAAGACCCAAAGGGAAAAGAAAGATGCCTTTTGCTGCCATCAGGTGCTACTTAAAACTTTTCACTCACTTTTACACCTCATTATCCATTCAAATCACAGCAGCACATCAGGGGAAAGTGACTGACAACAGCTCGAGATAGAAACCACAAATAAACGATGGTACTGGTGACATCCTCCCCACCAGGAGTCCCTACATCGGAAAGAATCAATGTCAGACCAATGGAGCATCGCTTTCCCTCGCTGCATTTTCTGTGATGTGTGAGAATTTTATGCTTTCAATGACCCATGCATGCACTGTATCAAAAACAAGGCACGGCCAACTACACAGAAGGAACAACATTACTTCCCCCCTTTTTCGCTGTTTCATCGCCTAAGGAAGACTCTTGTTGCTCTGTGAAGGCCGTTACATTTGTTGTGTTTGGAGAAAATTTGATCTTACAATATAGTGTGTGAAGTACTTTCTAATCATACTAGTACACAAAAAAATGTTTGGGAGTATCAATTCTGCTTGAGCTGGAGACAATGAAAAAAAAACTGCATTTCAACAAGACATCATCTGACTTATCATGAGTTGTGTCGAGAGAGGGAGGATGTGCTCATTGAATTTTGCTGCTGCATTCAATAAAAAGTGGCTCAAGCTTAGAGTGTGGTAGTTGATTTGACAAATTTTTATTGAAGTAAATATGGCGTAAATGGGGCTGTGGGTGAGTTAGTATCCACACACAGTCGCATCTATTCATTTCCTATGGATCACATGGACCCAATCAGGTCCTGATGATGTCATGGCTCTCTGCATCATTAATACTGAAAGGTCATTTCCCCTACTTGGAAGTCGTGTCTATCACATGCTGGGTTCAATTTCCAATTTGCCACAAGACTGCCTGGGTCATTCTTACTATTTATCTGGGAAAAGACTACCTAACGGTGTCGTAAAATTCCTCTGGAAATTAGCTGACTACTTCTTTTGTTGTTTCCTATGGAGCCCTTGACTTGGAGGGGCAGCATAATGTACCATCCATGGTCTGCCAACCATAGTGTATTTTAAAACTGACCAAAGGAGATTTTGACTTTGAGAACACTTATAATGTTACAGTTAAAAAATGTTGAAATACATGTTTACTGTACATTTCATACTGTATTTAAATTGTGCTGTGTGTTTCATCAAAGTTAAATTAAACCAAAGCAGGTTCAAGTTTCAGGTTTAAATAATCCTTGGGTCATTAACTCTGATTTATTGCCTTTCTAAGATCAAGTTTCAAGTGTTTTTTTCTTCATATGTAGGTGCCAATTATTCTGAAAAATGTTCACAAATTCAGGACTAACTCCAAAATTATTGTGTTTTTTTCTTGAGGCTGCCTTGTAGTGCTGTAATTGGTTTCAGAAACCTCAAAAAAGTCTTACTTTCTATTGACTCAAATTCTTTTGCCTTCTATTTTGTTCTATTTCCATACCGATTTCACTTAAAAATGTGCCCTGCATGAAACTCTGAAGTCTGTACACATACAAAAACATCTTGTAATCATTTGTTATACTGTATTTGACAAATAAAACCTCACCAAATGAAACAGATATATATTCATATATTATGTAAAGAAATCTAACCCATTTGTCTTTGTGTGAAGAAATGGTCACAGATTTTTTGAAAACAAAAAAACCCACATTGGCACTGAGATGTTCTCATAATTTAAAAAAATACAGCCATATAATATGTACAGTCTTATGTTATATAAGCTTTTTTCAGCAATTTCAGTGCTGGTAATTTTGTGACCTTGCACATGTTTAGTGCATACACCAACAAAGTATACAGCATATACTGTATTTTTGAAGCAGACAAGCATCTGCATATTTAGTTCAAAAGCTTTGGAAGGTGTCTGAAGGTGTCATTTATGGCTTTGAAATGCATTATGTTTCATTCATGGCTTCCTCCACATTCGTCACCTTCCTTTTAGCCTGAATCCCACTTGGAAAGCAAGAAATTAGGGCATTAGCTCCCAGGAGAATTTTGGAATAAAACAAGGTTTCTGGAATAGTGCGTGTTCTGTGAATGACAAGAGTGTTTTCAGTCGATGGTCTGCTGGTAATTGCGTTTCAGACAGTAATCATTGATTGTATAAAAATGATATAGTCTACACATCAGTGAAACATATCTGGCAACAGAGGTGATATGAAAAGAATTGCAGAGGAAACAAAAGAAAAGCAAATCATACACCTTTGTTTTAACATTGTCAGCAGCACTGTTTTGAGATGTCAACCTCGCCTCCTCAAGAGGATCTCTTGTTCTGCAACAAGCACCTGTTTGACTTTGAAGATTCACTTCAGTCTAAATACAAAGGCTGAGATAGGCTCTTTGAGATATAAGTTTCATGAGGAACACTTGGTAAAAACAGACCATGTAGCACAAATGATATACTAACAGAGGTTACTTAATGGTTATCTCAGTTATTTGCTGCCCCTTCTAAAGCCAATGAGAGGTGATACATAGACCCACTACACAGAAGGAGAGCACAACAGTCTGATACCACAGTTGAAACCAGCAGGTGGAGCTCAGAAAACTGCCAGCAGCAGTTGAGTCATAAGAACTGCGACCTTCTCAGTAGTCCAATCAGATGGCAGGGCTGCCTTCTGATACCGTGACATCACTGCCCCAACATCTAAGTGCAAACATGTCTGATACGTCCTCCCAAGGGAGTTTTTGTGAATTTGGTGCGATAATATATGTTTCTTTACACTTCTCTGGGAAAGTTAAAATGAATGACAGCTATTGAGAATAGTCATTATGTTACTCATCTGACTTTCCTCTCCACCCCCTGGGTGTTTCTGTGGCAGGAGAGACGCCTACATTGCAACACGCTCATTGCTTATCATGGAGGTACAACGTCTTACTCAGGGAGGGAGAGCCTGCAGATGACATCATTCAGCTCCATGGACAGCTGTCAGCATGAGTCAGGTGAATGTGGGCAGACTGAAAGTCACTGTGATCCTTATGTCAGGGAACAAATTCCTCCTGCAGTGAGGGAGCTTCCAATGCAGTCAACGTCAAAGTATGAGTAACTACTGTGACATCAACTTCACAGTACAGTAACTTCCATGTCTGAGAAACAATAGGTTATGATGCATTTTAACTGCTAATTGCGAAAGGAAGCTCACCTGTGGCCGCAACCAGCATGGAGCAGTGCCAGGACTGCCAGTTGGTAAGACGTTGTGTCTCCTGAATAGAAAAGTGAAACTAGTCTGCAGTATCACTGAAGATAAAGTTAAGGGGAAAAAATGTTGTTTCATATTTTGGACAATGAAATCCTTTCTCTATCAAAGATATTTTCATTTTCATTCATTCTTGTTCTCACATACTTTCACATTTGTGTGATACTGTGAAATGTTATAGATGGAAAATATTGTTTGTCTTCTAATTTTAAGCTGCAAGGTATTTAATGAGGGGTTGTCAAATTCTATCAAGTTGACAGAGTTTGTCAAAGTCATTCAGCCACATCTTAATGGTTGAGACATTAGTTTTATTCCAATGTGTAAGGTTTTTTTTTTTTTTGCCATAATAAGGGAATAAGAAAGAAAATGTGTCTGAGCTGAAGTCAGATTCATTGTTGATTCAGATGAGCTGAAGATGATAAATAATGGATCTGGTTCTATATTAGCAACCTTAGAGACAATATCAAAAATGCCGACCAAAAGGGTTGAATTTTAGAACATTTGAAAAAATTATGACTTAAGGTTGTGAACTCACATCTATCACATATGAGAGAAAAATCTGGATAGATTTTGTGTAATTTTGTTCTACAATAGTGTAGTTTGTGTAGTTTTTTGAATTGAATTAAACAGTGTCTAGCTTTGTTTGAGATGTATGTGTTGAAGCCCTTCCTCTCATATATCATGAAGATTACTGGACCAAATTCTTCTTTTCATTTCACTCTAAAGCTATCTGAAGTAGGAGAATCCTCTGTTAGCAGGAGGTCATATACTCTAAATAAGTTTTTCATGAGTAGGTTTTATTTTAAGACAGTCATCTATAACTGAACTCCTTTCAGTCTCAAAGGCTCTTAAATGTTTTCATATACAATTCAACTCTCATTTGGAGATATATGAACACTTTATGATTATAAAACAAAAAAAAATCAGATATATTCACCACCTTTTTATTTTTTTGAGCCACCATAGTGCCACACACTACATATTTGCATGTGCTCAATTATACATTCAGTGTGTGACAAACATGTGCACTTCCTCATTATAAGGAGGAATTATTTATAGCATGCTGTGCTCTTATCATTTGTCGGGCCCAACAGGTACAAAAAGATGAAGTTCAAGGACAGCCAAACTTGTCCTCCCAGCAAGCTGTTACTTGGACAAACATTCATCATTCAAGCACACAATTGCACCACATCTAATCCCTCTCCACCACAGAGTATTAATTGGATAAACAAATCTCTGCTTTACTATGTAAGTGGCAAGTCCTCCTGTTCTTGACTGAAATTAATATTACACACAAGATAGTTCACTGATATATCTCCGTTTGCTGGAATTTAATATGCCTATTTAATGCATGACCCTTCAATTTCGGCATGGTCAAAACTCTATGGAGAAAACAATTACTTTGCAAATTATAATTGCACGAAAAATATTCAGGAGGGTCTTTCCAGAAGATGATTATATTCTGAGGTCTTCATTAAGAGCTTTGTAAGTACATTTGTAAGCTCATTCTCTTCAGTACTGTAATTCATGCTGCACTGGTGGAGCTTCTTAATTAACACCTACTCCAGCCAACAAATAGAAGTGTGTCAGTTGTATTGCCTGCAGAACAAAACACCATTGTTGTTTGAAATGTTCTCCTTTGGCTGCCTCCTTGGATTGCTGATGACTGTGTCCTCTTTTTTTTTTTTTTTTTTAGCAATTGTCTCTCTGTATATAATTGGAATTATGACCTATGCTTGCATGGCTTTGTCATATTAGATTATATTTTTTTGTCTTTTGCAAATAGACTCATCTTTAGCCAATGAGGTTTACTCGACACATACAGCAAAGGTGCAAATAGGATGCCGGCTGTAAAAAGTGAATTACTAAATTATCAGCTGTCAGAAACTTTTCAGCTACTTTATATGCCATGAAGTAAAATCTCTTAGCATGGTAACACTGTTTAACGAGATAGTGTATCCATTGTGTGTGTGTGTGAGTATGTGTGTGTAAAGTGAAAATGTGAGGCCTGGTGGCACCTGGCCTCTTCAGATAATCTATTTATGACTTTCACACTTCATTAAGTCCAAACCAAAATACTTGGCTCTTGAATATGTTTATCAAATGTCTCAATGTTATCAGTCACAGCTGCAACAAACCATAAAACTGTTACTGCAGTATTTCTCTTGACATTGAAATTGTAAAATTTGTGCCATCTGCAAGCCTAAGCTATCTGGATAAAAGTATTATCTGAAATGACTGTGCTGCTGTAGTAGGATGTTTATTATATATTAATAAAACATGAGAGACCCAAACTTCAACCTGCTTGTTGTTTGTGCACCTGATTCTGCATCAGCTAACTTTTAAGCATTTTCTTTGTCTGAGGTTTTCTGTTACCTGAGTTTGCCTATCCAACTTTTGAACCCATTAACCTTTTAAAAACACGTATTTATAATTTAGGACAGGCACATAGGATGAATGCAACAGTAACCTATATACATTCTGGGAAGTTTTGAAGCCAAGCTGCTCTAAATTTTACAAAGACTAAAAATAACGAAACAGAGGGCACAGAATGACTAGTATGACAAAATTATGTAGCACATGAACTACTAAATAAAGGTTCTTAAATCTGGGAGACAACATGTGACACTTTGACACTGTCAGACAGCTAGTTACAATTTGAAACAGCTCCATCCTGCATGATATAAGCACAGGCTTTATTTATTCAAGAGCTTTTATTGTCACGTGTACAGCAACACAGCAGGTGGCAACATTGGAGGCAGTGAAGTTTGGCTTCTTGAAGCTCTAGTTCCAAAAGTTAAAAAAGCAGAGAGAGAAGAGAAAGATAAGAGAGAGATATAATAACATTTTTAAAAAACTATATATTTATTTAGACCAACAAGAAAATATGGTAACTTCCAAAATAATGATATATTACTAAATGTGAAGATTACAGTCACATGTGATTTAAATTATTTAACAATAGACAAAAGGTCACAATGTTTGAGAATGGGATCCTTGAACTAAATCCGTTTTTTAATGTGATAAAAGTAAATTTAAATATCTAAAGAAATAACTTTCAAGGTGACAATATGCTGTTCGGTTTTGTTAACATTGCCAAAGGTGAACACTGGATCAAACACCAATTTTGTCAGTTTCCTTTCAACAACTAGAGATCAAGTGAATTTTTTTTTATTTCTTCTTTCAGGATTAAATGAACTATTCACTTTTATCTGCACCAAGAGACAAAAAAAGTATGCAGAGAAAAAGCTTTAAAGTTAAATTTGGCTTGAACATTTTTTCTGATCATGTTTTAATTGTCACCACTTTAACACACATAAACTACTTCACTCCAAAGTTTGTTTTCTCTGACAACTATACGCCTCTTCAGACTAAATATCAAGAAAGCTAAACTGGAACTGGTATGCCACAGTCCGGCCTGGTCCTAGTTTCATGGAAGCAGTAATTAATCCATATATGGACACTCACAGCGCCTGCCACGCCCAGTACACCTCCTCATTCTGCGGGCTTACTGTGTACTGTGGTCGGCCTGCCCGCTGCCAGGAAGTTCAGTAACTCGGTCACCGCCCCAGCCCCCCCTCCGCCTCATCCATTGTTGGGAAACAGTCTGCGACATCGACACAATCTTAACCGAAACTTTTCAGGTAACTAAAGGTCGCTTAAAGCCGTTCTTGTATTGCCTTTTGGATATATTTTTCGAACGGAAATATCTGTACTAAAGGCGTCAGTTGAGAGAGCAACTTGACTGTGTCAGTGAGAGGAGGAAAAAGGGAGGAAAACTTTACAGGCGAGGAATTCCGTAATTCTCATTCCTCCATTTTGAACTTTTAAACTCCCAAGTTTTTCAAGCGGGCTGTTGTCGGTAAGTTTGCTGCGTTTCTTTACGACTTGGTTTAAGCGATGTACTATAACTGTTGTATCGTGTAGTTGTTAATTGGCCAGCCAATTAACATAGTTTAAGCTTTGCGCGGTGTTAAAGCAGGCTAATGTTTGTTGTGTCGGCTAGCATTAGCTTTAGCAAGGTGCCGTGTTTGGCAAACTGGACGTTAGCAGCAGGTAGCGTTAACAATTAGCGCTGGAAAAATGCCTGTTGAAAATTGTCTAACGTTAACTTTGTTAACAAGGGTTTTAAAGTCCGCATGACCACATCCTTTATTACTTGTTACAGGCTCAATAAAGTAATTGAAACCAACGTTAAATTACGTGGCCGCATCAGGTGTAACTTTAGCCACTTAGTGTTAGCACTTAGCTGGCAAGGTGTTTGACCCACCCTGTTGCTCCTCTGCTAGGTATTAGTGTTAAATCTCTGAACTCTGGGGTGTTTGTTGTTTGGATTCTGTCCTAAGTAGTTATCAAGAAAAAGAAGTCTTGCTTGTCTCGCTTTGGCCTAATGGCTGAGCTAGTTTGCGAAGAGTTTAAAGGGTTATTTCACTCAAAACCAAATCCACGTACCCCCTGTGGTATCTAGCCCTGCAGGTTTTGTTTTCGTTTGCTCAGATCTGGAGATATCTGCCTGTGAAACCTCTGCCACACCCATATAGTGTAGGTGAATTTATTGGGAATTTTTCGCCTCCTCTGTCTCAGTTATTTAGCATAATCCACACACTAGTTTGAACTATTTCTCACCTTTTAAGTAGTTTTAGTGGAAATAGTCCACAGTAAGGTGTGTTATCACAGGTAACTAGGACATTATTTCTAAATTGTAATTATTGTAATTGTAATTATACTAAATTGTACTCTAAATCTAAAATGTAATTTTTCAATGCTTTGTGCACCACAAACATCAGTTCCATTCATTTGTACACTATGGCACCACATGTCTCAGCAAATAAAAGCAAATCTGGATGCATGGTTTTGTACCAGAACAGAAAATATTTTTTGGCGATTTGTGTGAAGTGACCTTTTAATATTATTATTATTGGTGAGAAACCTAGTATAGTGGTTGATGAATAATTGTAGATTAAAGCTGCTGTGAGTATCAAGGAAGTGCCTTAAGATTTTGGTCCATGATAAAAGGACTTACAGCTGTGTCAGACAATTAAGATCCATCCATACTGGCTGGCATTTAAAAAAAATGAAAGGTTAAAAGGGGCTCCCTGTTGCCACAATTTAAAGCATACCCTCCAGATAAACAACAGTCCAGTATAACATGGAGTAACCATCATTCACATGTTAGAATATGTTGTCCTCTTTGTTTACAATGTAGGCTAAAAGCTAGCAATGACATTGTTCTCATAATACAGCTGACCAACTTTTCAGTTGAAGCTGCTCAGCCCTTAGGGCTTGCTGATTATCCCCACCCCTCCACGTTTGATAGCAAATCAATGGAGTTGCAGTCACTGCCTGAAAAGAGACATTGAAAATGGGCCGCAGCATTACTGTGCTCTGCCTGTGGTCACAGTCACTGTGAGGGATGGAGTTAGGGCTGGGTGATATGGACAAAATCAAATATCACAATATTTTTGACCAAATACATCTATCGATAATGCTACAGTATTGTAGGGATGACTATTGGTGCCTTCACTTACAAAACGAGATTTTTGATAAATAATTATCAGTAATGTGGATATAATAACTAAGTGGATGAAGGCAAATACCAGCTAGAACAATCTGTAAGTTCAGTAAATTACATCACTTGACAATAATGCAGCCTTTAAAACCAGGAAAAGACAACACTTATGTCATATCACAATATCCAAAATCTAAGACCATATCTAGTCTCATGTCATGATATCGATATAATACCGATATATTGCCCAGCCCTAGAGGGAGTATTGCTGGCTCTTAAAAAGGATCATAGTATTTTGACAATTGTACAAACTTTTAGTAACTAGTCTGAAAATCATAGCGGAAGCTTTAGGAAATCAGACTTCTAGTTTTCTTACTCAGTCCGCCTTAAAAAATCCACAGGCACGCACAGGCCCAGTCACTTCATATAACAGACGTTTGGTGTTTTGAAAGACAAAGATGTTTGCATTTTGTGCAGTCGAAATTGTTTCATCACTGCATTTTAAGAGTAGACTTGGCTTAGCTCTAGTCGTCTTAACTTTTTTTCTTATACTTTTTTACTCCCAGAATTCCAGACACCATGACGAGCATCAACACAGCTAACATCAACTTTAAATGGGACCCAAAGAGCCTAGAGATCCGTACTCTGGCAGTGGAGAGGCTGCTGGAGCCCCTGGTCACCCAGGTAATGTACATACAGTGTGTTTTTTTGCTTACAAAAAACAGGACAGGGTCAGATGACTCACAGGTGAAATGGGTGAAGGGTCTTGGTTACAAAATTACATAAAATACAATAATTTTAATGCAAGTAAGTCTAAAGCAGAATTCACCTGAAAAGTAGAGGAGCTCCTGTTTGCCTGTGTGCCAAATTTACATTTTAAGTGACATCAGAATACACAGGCTACATTTAAACTTTATAGGTTAACGCTAATCTTTTTAAAAGAAGAAATTACTGATGTTTTCCTGGAAAGCTAATACAGTAATGTTACAGGTTTTATGTGTGAAAAGATCTGTAGCTATAGCTGTAGTCTGCCAATACATTTAAGACCCAGAAGCTGTTTCTGACATTAACCATCATATTTTTGTAACCCTGCCATAGGTCACCACTTTGGTAAACTCCAGCAACAAAGGCCCATCTAACAAGAAGAAGGGACGCTCCAAGAAGGCTCATGTTTTGGCTGCATCAGTGGAGACAGCTACCCAGAACTTTCTGGAGAAAGGAGAAAAGATTGCAAAGGAAAGTCAGTTCCTGAAGGATGAACTGACTGCTGCTGTGGAAGATGTCCGCAAGCAAGGTATATTGAAAATACATATTGAAACAGTGTGTGGTCTCTAGCTCGTACAGAGTGCTTCTTAAGATAGGAGGTATGATAAATAAATCATAAGCTATGTACATATCATCTACCCCAGTAGAAGACCTTGAAATAAGAATATGCTTTGAGCCTGATAGATGTTCTTGTGCTGTGGGATTTTCAGGGAGCCCGTTAATAGAGACTTTTCATTTAAGCATGCAGGCTCTTCACATACATTTCAAGCTATATACTGTCAGTGCCTTGCCAGGATCCAATTCAGCCATGTTCCCCTCTGAAGTGCATGTCTTCTTGTGGCCCAGTATAAGGTTGCCCAAGAAGTATTTGGACTCAAGCATCACCAGCCTCACTCTTTGCAGTCATAACTTTTGTGTGGTGTTATGCTTCTTTGTTTCTGGTCTGTTGTGTTCTCCCATAACAAAAAGGTAGAGGTGTCTTTGAGGACTGATCCCTATTTAGAAAGTAATGAGACTATCATAGTGAATATTGATTTCTCATAGAAGTTGCTGCCTGTGGTCTCTTATTTGTTGAGGTACTGTATAGGACAAAGTCACAATTTAATTACAACTGCAGTCTTGGTCATATAAATCACAATTGGAAGTTTCCCACAAATTAGGGGTTGGGTGATAATTCAGTATCATAAAAAACTGGAAAAATTTGTTATTCAGGTTCTTGGTTTACATGTGTTCAGAGTTTTTTCTTTTTTGATGTAATTTATAATACAGTTTATATCAGTAATATAAATTGTGGTTTTCTATAGTCAGAAAATGTTCATATTAATATTGTGGCAGTAATTTCAGTCATAACCTACCTTACATCATTCAGCCCTGCAATATAATTCAACTGTAGTCATCCTGTTACTATAGAAACCTTTTTTTGGAGCAGTGTCTTAGGAACAGGATAACAATATCTGTGTTTACCTGTGTTGTCATGTTCACACCAGTGGCAGAAATTAGTTCTTGCTGAATCTCTGTGTCAGACTGGAGGTACTATTCATTTGTAACTTCTGTAGCTAAAGTTGTCTGTATTGATGATGACAAAATCAAATGTGAGTCATCACACACCAGGAGGCTTGTCTTGTCAGTTAGGCTTGCAGCGGTAGTCGGTGTTACCGGTGTTACACGGTGTTGGGGCATACCCCAATTACATTACTCGCCCACCGTCCACAATGTCGTTTTGCTTTTTTTATAGAAATAAAACCCATTTAGTTTCACATATCGGTGCCCACTTCATCAGATAAAAAAACTCTAACTACCAAGCACGTTATCAATACTTAATCAGTCAATGGACGTTACAATAATAAACTGAAAGTGTCTGCTCCGTGACAGCCTGCAGCAGAGTCACAGCACAGAGTAGCAGAGTGAAACGTCTGTCCTCTCTCCTGCTCCCTGCTGTAAACACACGTAGCTGTTAGCGAGCAGCTACTCGCATGTCTCCCCTCGTCTCTGCAGAAACTCCCGCTCTCTGCCTGCTCTTCCTTTCTCAGCCTACTCTAGGTGTGTCTCTCTGTGGATGGCAGATGGGTTGCTCTGTTTCTGGTTCTAAGCGACGGTTGTCCTTGCGTCTGTTTGTGCTGCAGCCCGGCTGCACACAGAAGACGACCTGCTGGCAGCAGCTTGAAGCCCGCTGTCACTAACTCTTAAGTAAGGGGAAGATCTTAACTAAAAATCTAACGTGAAAGATGAAAATAAGCGCTCTACAGATGAACGTCATTGATGTATATCTTTTCTTATAAAATGTCCCGTGTAACCGGTAACACTGGTGTTGTCAGGAGTTTATTAACCAGTGGGAAAATTACCTCACCATGGCATCCGTAATGTCATTGTGGATGATTGATGAAGCATGTTGGTATGTGGTGGTGATATCTGTCTGGCATTCTGTATAAAAGGTTATCAGTTGGATTGCCCAGTGTGTGCCAGCTCATTGTGACAGACGTGACACAAACACTATACAACAACTTGTTTACACTTTATAATTTAAATAAAAGAAAAAGTGTGCAGATGTTATTGATGATGTCAGATTTATATGAATGTCTATATCCACCTGCCTGGTGGGACTCAACCCACACACAGACCATTTCCAATTCAATTTCATGCCTCCCACAAGTTTTGAGACAGGGATCCACCATCAAATCACTACCCAATGAAAATACCATTTGTCTTGTGATAGCAGGTTCCATCATCTAACCACCACACTTGCAAGTCTCATTTATTCCTCTGCTCCGGATATCTGACTGTCTTTTGACACACTCACCGACCATCGAGACCAGGGGGCTATGACCTGAAGGTGGCTGTTATTATCACCTTGTGATGCGACGTCTGTCTAACTGTGTTTTTTCTCCCCGGATCCCAGCGAGTTAGATGTCCCCTGTTAGAGCTCTGCTGAGTATTCGGGAGGTAGATGACATGTTGGTAGATAGCCTGTGCTGTGCTCAGTGCCCAGGAATGTTACTGTAGATGTGGTAAGCTGTCACTGGGCTGGAATTCAGTGACTGTTGTTAGCTGGTGCCTAGGCCTGGCTGTCAGCTATGCCATGCTGCTCAGTGGAGCGTGCCTAGACTGATAATACAGCCATTGAGTAGGGTAACACCACCCCACCCCCTGGATTCAGAAAGCATTTTCTACCCAGCTGTGGCATACCAGCTGTTTAAAAATGGGAGAAAACATTTCTGACATGATCATTAAGGATGACTATGCAGACAATTCATGTTGAAGTGGTTATTTGCCTGCGGTTTTTTTCCCCTCAAATGATTTGAAATTTAGTGGGTGTTTTGCCCCTGTTAACATATCTTCTGAATATTTAAAATCACATTTAATTCAAAATAAGCACCCTCATAATCAGTAGATATTTCTTAATTTAAGGACTTTTTTTTTCTCAGGCATTTCTGTCTGCTCGTGTCCTTGTTCTTTCTGTCTTGCCCTTCCCTCCCTGTCTGTGTCTTTGTTGTCCTGCTGTTTGGGAGGCTTATTGTGTGATATACATTTTAATCATTTCATCATGCACTTGGTGGGCTGCAGGTGAGCCTTAGATGGATGGAAGTTTATTAAAGGAACACTGATCACTATCTGCCCCCTGAAAATGGCCTTATTGATTTTGTTCACAGAGGGGAATAACAGCCTGAAGGTGCGGACTGTGTTTGAGGTCTGTGTTGTCGATCATTTGCACAAACTACTTTAGCTCTCTGTCGGGGTAAAATGGTCAGAATCTGTGGGAGATCTCAGTTCTACAGATTCAATAGTGCAAGTTTTGCTTATCTTTTTTTTTTGATATACGAACATGACTTCACTGAATTTGAAGATAATCTCTAAATGCACATAGGAAATACAGTTTCTTTACTGGAATGGTGATGAAACAAATGGCTGATTTTTTTTTTTGATCAACAAAAGCGTAATTGACAATTTTAACTGAATTGACATTTAGTATCCAATACTTGATGACATGACCGTTGTTGCTGATGCAGCGCTGTTAAAGCTACAATCACCTGCGCTTCACACACAGTCTACAACTGTGTTTTTCAGTTCGTCTGACTGACAAGATGCAATTCAATTTGAATCAATGAAGCTGTCCAAACCAGCCACATACTGTAACTAAGCATCTCTTTAAGCTTCAAATCAATTTTCTGAGCTTATACATGTAACTAGATTGAGTTTGTATTGGGCTGTGAACAATATCAACACTTTTCTGAGCTGGCCACACAGCAATATTGTGTCAGAATGGGTCTAGCGTAAACGCTGACAGAGGAATGAAACAGCTACTGCCATGCTGTTGATGTTCTGCTTTTGCTACATGGTCAATATAGGCAAGGTGTCAGACTGCATGACTATAACAACAGGTGACATTGGCTATGAGGGACACATTTAATGAAAATATATTCACCTTGTCACCATGTCTTTTGTGTTTTTGTTTCTAAGCATTTCAATTCAAGGACTTTTGATGCTGGAAAGTCAAGCATCAAAAGCTTGTCATCTTTTGATGATCTTGGAAGTGCAAGGCTGTAACTTGTTGTGTTAAAAGTGTTTTTTTTTTTTCTTTCCCCCACCCTTAAATCTGTGTGTGCCCGAAACCTCTGATTGTTGAGTAAGTGACTATACAGTTTCAGTAAGTAATTGTTGAAGTGCACATATATTAACAGTAAGTGCTGGTCGGCATGCATGATGCTGGCATTAGAAAAGGTTGGTGTATACTAGCACAGCAAGCAACATTTATCAGAGATTCTCACAAGTTGTCAGTTAATTTACCCCACAGAGGGGCGTCTATTGACAGCATGTCATTGATGTTTCATTTACTAAGACCAGATGCCTATATTTTTTCAGACAGTGAAGTTTCTCAGTGCAGTCAAGCCTATAGCGCTGCAAAATTAGCTTACGTTTATACTGACTAGTGATTGCATTTCAAACTGTCTCCAGCTTTTTGCCACAGATGCACTTAAATAGGCAGAGATTTGTTTGAAGGCTTCACTACTAATAACTGCAACATAAAAATGCTTTTAAAACTATGATTGCAATTACTTCACTCCTGAAATTTGTATTAATTTGATATGTCCACTAATGGGTATACAGAATATGTTATGACAGACTTCAGTATGTCCCCTAGCTTGACTGCTTTGGGTGGTGGGTGCACTGAGCAAAACTCAGCAGCCAGACATTTCTCCATTCCCTGTTTAAGAGCAGTGGAGATTGACACTAAAATGAAAAAAGCTGGTCCACCTTAAAGGTCAGTCCACGTCAAGTGAGCCTGGTCTGTTAGGCTAACTCATTGTTGCTACCTTCACTATTCCAGGTGTTGGGGAAGCAACAGACAAGACTTTTCTTGGTCTTGAGAAGCTGCAGCATTTATTAACTGACACACTGTAGCCTGTACTGTACATTTATTGCCAGACTGACAACTTAACCTTTTCCTATGTTCCGCTCGCATTTACCATCACTTTTCTGCCACTCACCCAACCACACACTCGCTAAGCACACACAGTACGCACTGCTCTATTCTCCACTACTCTTATAACAGTACCTTTCACGTAGATGTCCTTTGGAGAATGAGGAGAGGGAGGATTCAGGGATTTGATGCACCAGTCAATCACTCAAAACAATTCCACGATAACGTAGGGTGTTATCGTGCTCACACAGTGTGCGAGTGAAAATCATTATTAGCACATTGATATTAATGATCATGTGAAATTTTAGCAGCAGCACTCATAATTCTGCAGTGATGGTGCACTACTGCAGAATGAATATAGAGGAAACACTGGACTTCTAAATCTTGTTATAACCATACCTAATATTCCCACTTGGTGTGAAGTTATTGAAATAATAAAATGAGAACTGATCCATATTACTGCTTTGTAAAATTTAGGGATGGTTGCAAGTGGTAGTTTATGAGATAACTAATCAGACATGTCCTCGATCAGTCTTTTTTTTCACTATTCTAGCTTTTTTTCTTTTAGAGTCTATGGATTGCGAGCATGCACACATGGATAGAAAACATGCTGTGCAGCAAGGCCAAGAAGACATATTAAAAATACAGATGAATTTCCTCTACGTGATCTGGAATATATTATGACTGCTGGATGTGAGCAAAACATGAGACTCAACGTCCCTAATCATCAATAGCACGTTTTTTTGTGTGTGTGTGCATTTAAAAGTCCCCTTCCACTCAAATAAATGTTTTTCTTCTTGTTCCTACAGTTGAATGTTTGAGTGTAACTGTGTAGGATGATGTATACACAGAGTTTGACACTAGAAGGCTGTTTTCACATTCATCTGCTAAAAGTGGAAATTCCAATTTTAAGGGGCGGGCCTACAAGCAGGATTTGTGACGACAAAAATAGCTTGAAGGCAAATTCTGGTCCAATATGCAACTTACACAAGTGTGATGTGGAAACTTGAAGCCTGCAGTGCACAAACACTGAGAATGGACAACAATTGTTGATTTGGCCATGATATGCGGAAAAGTTGCAGTAATTAAGCAAAATTACAAGCTCTCGCAAATATTGCAGAGTTTTCTTGAATTTATGTTAATTACTGCGATCACAAAATCACAATTTCCTGGAGGGACTGTTAAGTGGATCTCATTGTGTTTCAAAAGAGGTATACAGAGTTTAAATTTGGGATAAAGAGAGCACTGGTGTTGGATTGTTAGTTGGTGTCTGCCGATACCCTGAGTTGAGCTGTCAGAATCACTGTTGGGTGCAGTGATGTATAGATGCACCACCGTACCCTGTGACATCTTTGTTGGGTGTGGTAAAAGGTGCAACAAAGCACACAACTGTTTTGACGGAGGTTTGGTGTGGTCAGAGGTGGAACAGACTTTCAAGTTTCAACCAGAGAATTAGACACAAACCTTGTCCACCAAAACAAACTTATCCAAAACTTATCAGTTCCTGATAAGTCTGAAAATCCTTCTGTCTTAGCCTCTTGTTCTCACAGAAAACGTGAGTCATCCATCGACTGCTTGTGGCACACAAGACGACACAGACTAGAAAAACATTCCAGAGGTTGAAGCAAGCCAAGAAGTCACTTCACTTTGTATCTAAATACAGCTTGCTCGTTATCTTGGAGCGAGAGAGCACTCTGATGCTTTGACTTTGAAAAAAAAAAAAAAAAACCCCACTCTGCACTGCTCACATAGCCATTTTATAAGATTCAGTTGGCATTGCTATCCATTTTTCAGTGTTGCCTTTCTGTTTCATGAAATATCATGTCACATCATTTTTGGCATCCCTTCTCATAACCTATTGTCTTTTTAAAGCATCCATGATTATCTCCACTGCTTACTCTGTTTATGGTTATTGTGATTGGAATCAATAACGGCACACATTGGGTGAAAGACTGAGTGAACTGTCTATCACAGTAAGACTTTGTAAGCAGTGATGCCAAAGGAATAGAGATTCTCTGTATGTACAGTACATGATCGTTGTCAAATGTATTTAGCAAGATGGTAACAACTGACAAGCATGAACTACTGCTAAGCTGGTTTTCAGTTTTTTTTTTTTTTTTTTTACCAGTGCATGCTTGATTGGTGTAAGATAATTATTCATGTTGCTGCTTGTCATCGTTGCTTAGTTTTTGCTTCAGTACACCAGTAGAACTTGTCTTTTAGCCAGCTTTAGATTTCAAATGCAGACATAGCAGTTATAAGGCATGTTTTAGAGTTTGAATTTGGCCGTGCCTCCATTGACGTAACCTATTCACAGATCTACTGTCTTGTTCATAATGTGAGCCTACAAAATCTATTGTGTGCCCAGTCAACTGTGTAGCCCCATCCAATGTAGGACAAAGCACGGTGCTGGACAAACTAGACAGTGTGCCTGTTGTTGTGGCTTTGACCTCTTTTTATTTTTTTTAGAGGGCTTCATGTTCATGTCTGTGTGCAAACTGAAATTATTACTGGACATAGAAGAGGTGCGTGTGTCCGTGTGTGTCTTTGTCACTCTGTGTGACACATGCTGACCCTAGCCAGGCAGGGAAAATACATCAAAGTGTGGCCTCTCTCCCTCACCCTCCTCATTCTCTCAACTGAAGACTTCCAGTAGCCTACAATTGACTCGTAGCCTTGAGTGGACTGTGGCTGCTCTTAGACATCAGCTGTCAGCTACTGTACACTACTACTACCACTACTACTACCACTACTACTACTACTACTACTACTACTGTCACTACTGTCACTACTACTATTACGCATGAATAGTTTTGACTGATCAAACAGTGGATTAAATCAGGCAAACAGTTTGATAAGTGGAAAATAGTTCATTACATTGAAAAACAATTATTTTATGTGATTTTGTGATACCATGCTATGTAGATTTTGACACATATTTCAGGTAATTAAAATGTTTAGACCTGTAATAATTGACAATTGATGAAATTGATTAGTTGATCGATAAAAATTTAATTGGCAACTAATTTGATTATCAAATAATTGTTTTAGTCCATTTTTAAGCAAAAATGCCAAACATATGCTGGTTGCAGCTTCTCAAATTTGAGGATTTGAGGCTTTTCTTTATTATACATGATAGTAAACTTTTTGACTGTTGATCAGACGAAACAAGACATTTGAAGATGTAACCATGAGCTCTACAAAACTATAATTGGCATTTTTATAGACAAAGCAATTCATAGATTAATTTGAGAAAATAATCTGCAGATTGATCAATAACGAATATAATCATAAGTCGCAGCCCTAAAAATGTTAACAGCTTGATAGCAGGATATTTTCTCTTTTGTGAGTATAAAAGCTTAGAAAACTGCATCCTGTTCACAAACAACCTGGAATTAAGTATAAATTTTGGCACTATTAGTCCTAAAATTTGTACTTAATCCCTGGTTGTTTGTGACAGCAAAAGTCTGTTTTTCAACCAGTTTTCAGTTGCAGACATATCTGTTTACAGCAGATGTTTTGTTTTCTCTAATTCTCAGGTGAGTCAATGAGGCAGGCTTCTGGAGAATTTGCAGAAGACCCCTGCTCATCTGTGAAGAGGGGCAATATGGTTCGTGCTGCCAGAGCCCTCCTGTCGGCAGTCACACATCTGTTGGTGCTGGCAGACATGTCTGATGTCTACAAACTTCTACTGCAGCTTAAACTGGTGAGGCAGACGCATTTTTCTGCATATTATACATTACAAACAGGCCTAATTATAATGTTGGATAATGTGATTATTCCACTCAGTAAAAAGCCATACTTTTATCTACTTTGTCAACAACAGAGTTACTGACTGACTACTTATTTTGAGCATTGGAATTGCATCATAGTCTATTTGCATGTATACAGCAACCTGATGCTGTTGATAGCCACATAAAGCTAGTAATTTGATTAAAGCAGAGGTTGGAATAATCAGATTTACCCAGTAGTGCAAGTTTAAATGATTGGTTAATGATGTCCAGGAAGCTCTGTGGTTTCAATTGCATTTAGCTCATAAGCTCCATGTAAATGTATCAAAACAAACTAAATAGGCTACAGATAATGAAAATCACAGCTTGATTGATTTGCTTAATTTAATTCGAAGACGATGTGTGCAGCCCTAGTTAACATCTTGACATTACAAAACAATGGAAACACTATCCTAAATGTTGTGAGTGATATGTTGAGTTACAGGTTTGCAATCATTCAATTTGTTTAATTTGCTAACTTGCAGTAAACTCTTTCTCAAGTATTGTCTAACCTTTTCCATCTTCCTTGCTCAGGTTGAGGACAATCTGGTGAAAGTGCGTAATGCAGGAACAGAGCAGGAACTGGGGATCCAATATAAGGCCTTGAAACCAGAGGTGGACAAGCTGAACATCATGGCTGCCAAGAGACAGCAGGTAATGTACAGTTGGCAAAAAAGAGACATGAGGTCAGATTGTAGGAGCAGTGGAATGTGGTGGATTTAATTGGGCTGAGAGGATATCAAGAACCTGAATGGGTGTTAGTGGTGTTGTCACACATGAGAAAACATGCTCTAACCCACATAGCAAATGGTAAGAAAAACAACGGGATGGAGTAAACAAGAAGAGAAATGCTTAATGCTTTAGCTAGACGATTAGATGCAGTAAGCATGAACAATCTTCTTATTACCAATTGCAGTGAAGTGGGCTGGGAATACAAGAAAAGCACATTAAGGCTCGACTCTAAATGTGACCAAACCCATTTCCTTGTGATTAGAAATGGCACATAGTTTTTCTTCACTGTTATGTAAGTGGTAGTCAACAGTGATGTGCATTTCATGATGCATTTTCAAGGTGAAACAACCTCATAATAGGTTCTTGGTTCAGATGCAGGAGATGCACACACGTGGTATTTTTTTATTTTGAGATGATATACATTTTCATTTTATTATAATTTGTCAAGATTATCATCAAACTAACATATGATAGAAGTAATCACATGCACAGACATAAGTGTCATGTGTAAGTGTGTTTAAAAAAAAAAAAAAAGCAAAGAACTCTAATCTATACAAACTATAATACATTCTGCTGGTTACAGTTGGAATATTTTATTTTTTGCCAATATTTCTTAGCTAAGTAGCAACAATTGCACACCCCTTAAATAGAGGGACAGATTGGTATGAGTACTGTAGGTGTATAAAGCACACAAGTTTGTTTCCCAGATCTCCTGCAGGCCGTTGGAGTTCATTCAATATTCGTGATGCACTTTGCTTGTATATTTTTATGATTAGCAAAATGTGTTTAACCAAAGTGAATGCAGGAAGTAATGGGGCTTTAAGACGGTGTTTTTCTTGCAGCATGTCTCAAGTAGTAGTAGAAAAAAGCCCTGGGAGCGTTCCATTTGGATGAGAGGCATTTGCTTTGTGTATGCAAGTTTTTTTTTTTATGCCATAAATCTATGCCAGCGATCACTATCTCCTCTCCTCCCTCCTATGAAGATGTAATTGCAATATAATGCTGAGGTCTGAATAGTAACGCATTAAATTGCAAAGGCATATTATAATGGCCTGATTATGACTGTGTTGTGTTACCGCAGGGGACAGAAATAAATCTGGGTCATCCAGAACAAACTCTGTCACACTTAGTGTCTCCATAAGGGCATGACAGGCCCCTTTTGAATCCAAAGTACATTACCACCCCGCCCCCTTCCAGTTTAACCCTTTATGTTTTTGTACCCTTTTCTACTTTCCTTTTTGATCTCATCCTTTTAGGAGCTTAAGGACGTCCACCACAAGGACCAAATGGCTGCTGCTCGCGGGGTACTACAGAGGAACATCCCCATGCTGTACACAGCGTCTCGTGCCTGCCTGCAGCACCCTGACGTGGCAGCCTACAAGGCTAACCGTGACCTGATCTACAAGCAGCTGCAGCATGCAGTTTCAGGCATCTCCAATGCAGCCCAGGCCACTGCCACTGAAGACTCAGCACTCAGTCAGCCAGGAGGGGGTGGAGAGCTCGCTTACGCCCTCAACAATTTTGATGTAAGTCAGTTGAGTATTTCACAAGTCACACCCCATTTGTCTTTTTTCATGTGTCCTGCCATACATTCAGGTATCTACCAGATCAATATTAAAACATAAACTTTAAAGCTGGAGTCCAGAATTGTTTTTACTTCCCCCTCTGGTAGTGAGATTAATTACAAAAACACTGTCGACATATGCTTACATCATAGGCTCTGTGGTAGCTTATTCTGTTGCTACTGTTGTATGTAAAACAGTGGCTAAATTGTTCTGAGTGTCACACAACTCCCACGAAATGACTCACTTCACTATCAAAATTTGATCCATTCGGTCAGATAACATTTGGAAAGTCTAGAAGAGCCATACAATTAAATTATTTTATCATTCAAATCAGCAGAGAGCTAACTGGAAGTTAGCTGGCTCGTCTGGCCAGTCAGGAATGTCAAATCTGACACTGGATTTAAAAACTCTGTAATATAGAGAGATTTAACTGGCAGTGATATGCTTAAACTGTATTGTGTGAACTCGTTTGTCTAGGGCTTGAATGTAACAAACGTTTAGTTATATATATAAGTTCTGCACTGCAGGTTTAAGACCATATTTTTCCTGACTTAGAGGAAGACTATATTCAGAGATTATGATGAAAACTGTTTGTTTGTGCAACAGAGATGATGAGCGCTTGTTCAGAAAGGTTATGGTTAGGTCAGGATTTTATTTTACAAGAAATGAATCATAAAATGACCAAAACTTGAAGGGCTTGGGGTCGAGTTGGAAATTAGGATGAGCCATGTGGACAAATTGGGACATGGCTTTGGGGTATATTGAATATGTTCTTGAGTCACTACTTCTTCATTCCTTGATTTTTCTTCTGTGTCTATGTCAAAAGAAAGAGATTTTCACAATTCTAGCTGGAGTCATAACTAGCAATAAGCTGAGTTTACATTTAGCACCTTTCTTTGCTGGTAGCTACTGCTTTTCTCTACCATTGGTTGGTAGATCCAAAGAAGACTGCAGAAGTACATTTCATAGTTAACCTCATTTGAAAAGAATGCCAAACTTGGATAATACTTTAATATCTTCATTTGAGGAACAGGCAAGAAAAGAGAGCAGGCAGTGTCCTTATGTTGCAAACAAAACTAATTAACTAATTAAAATTAAAGTTAAAACTAATTTTGTCATTTAGCACAGGGAGGAAACCTACTAAAAACACTTCTGGTTCTTTCTATATTCATTCTCAAAACCTCTAATTCTGCAAGTCACTGTTATCCAGTGTTTATTCAAACTACATCCAGTGTGTCCCTAAAATCCATGTCTGACTCAGGTTAACTATGTTTTTAAATCAAATCGACTTGATTCATTATTGAATTTATGAATTGATCTATGAATTATTATTATTACTATTATTATTATTATTATTAGGAATCTGGATCTCTGATTTTTCATGTAGCTGTTTAAGAGTTGAACTTAATTCATCTTCAACCTCAGACTGAAGTTTGAAGAGCTTATTCAATAAAAATATTACTGAATATGAATTAAATATATTAAACTAGAAGATATATGAAACATTTGACATGTCTGTCATCAAAATATTGACATGAAACAACATCAAGATAACAGCTGGATAAAACATTGAGTTAATCACTTAATGCTGCCTGGGGTGATAAATGCAAATATAATTAAACTGTTTTTTGTTTTTTTGTTTTTTCACTGCCAATAACTTCTGTCAATAGCACCTTTTTGTTTACAGTAAATTTCTTCATATTCCGACAGCCTCCAAAGTATCGAGCAGATCCACACTGAGAAACTAAATGTTGTTCAATGAGTTCTGTAGAAACACCGGTTCCTGCTGTGTGTTGATCATATATTTAGTCATTCAGCAAGTAGCAGTGTGTAACTTGATGTGTTGCTCCTGGCTCCTGCAGTGACATTGTTTACTTGCGTGATTGATGCAATCTGCATGCTCATGGTTTAAATGCCCATAGCCATATGACGCACTATTTAATTACTCATGGCATTTTGCAGGCATCTCAGTAGTGGTTGTTGCAAAGCAATATTGCCATATCTTAAGAAGCAGTGGATGAACTGCTAATTTTGTATGCAGGTTTTTAAGTTGGTGGAGCATAGGATGCAAGTTTGTATTTATGTTATAGCTTATTTTTATGCTTTCTCTAACTACTATTTTTATTTAGAGTTTTTTGATTGCCTGAGTGCATTTTCTGAAACACTGTTGCAGTTCTTAAGACACTAAGAGAAATCACAACATCATTTTATACGGGGTAGCACAACACTTAATTCATGCCCCCGGACCTCACTGGCTGGCTACTTTTTCCCACTGGCTGGTTACTCCATATCCTTGTTGAAAGCCCTGAAGAACTGCACACAGTGTTTTGCAATGCAAAACAATGACTGTCTGAAGTCTGTGACCCATTGACATCAGCTGACGCTTGGTATGCTCCCCGATGATAGTCTGCCAGGCCTGTGCTACAAATTCAACTTGTTTCAAGGCTTTTTGTAAAACACATGCTCACTTGGATTGAAGTCGTGTGACTGACTTGGCAAGTTAAGCTGAGCTGTTTGGCCCCAAAAAGTGCTGCTCTGGCTGCTTCGTCTGACTACACCGAGGAAGTTCGCAAGGGTTATTGATCAGGAGTCATGACTCAAATGTTACTTCCCCGGGTGCTGAGATTTCTGGCCTGCAGAAGTTAACTTTCAAGTCCAGGAGGCTCTTTCAGGTGACTTGACTCTTGTCATGTGTTTGAATGAATGGGGGGAAATATAGATAAAGTACAGAAGATACACTAGATTTGATCTACTGTTAGTTGACAGATGCCATTTGGCACTGATCAACATTGGTGCCTTGCAGTGAATGAATGTTGGCACAAGCTCCATATCAACCAGAATCTGCCCTTCTCAAATTGGAACAGCTTCCTTACAAGGATTAATTAATTAATATTGGATTTTCAAATTGTATTCTTGCCTCTGATATTTAAGTGTTGTAGCCTAAATGATTGGAAAAGTTAATATTTTAAATGCTTTGCCTTGTTTCCATTAGTAAAAATGCTTTGGCCTACCTTTAGATTCTCTATCTGAGTCAGTAGCTCCTAGCAAGGCTAATGAAAAATTTACTTAAGCTAAGCGTTTTAAGTAGCAAATGTTGTACTTTAGGTATTACTCCTAAAGCACCAGAAGTCAGCATTGCTTTCCAAAGTGGTCCAAGTACTGAGTATATAAAACCATGCCAACTCTGCTTTCAACAAATTTGTATTGTTAGAGCAATGGTTGTCTGATGCGTAGAGGAAAAGAACCTTTTGTGTACTTGATATCAGTTAGATTCACTCACTAGATTTTCCTTTTTCTAGGGTTGTAAGAATTTCCCAATTTGGGATCAATAAAGTACATCCATTTATCTATCTATCTATCTATCTATGAATGGACTGATGGCTGGTCACTCCGGCCAAACGGATTCCAGATGTGGATTTTTCTGTTCAACTGTTGTAAGCTATTTGAGTAGGTGGTTTGCCGAATGGTAAATATACATTAAGTAAGGTGGCTATGATGCAGTCTCTTATATCTGTAGCTTCAGTGATTATTTTACTGATGGTTATGCAGAAAGTCAAAAAACTTACTGGCCTTCTCCAGACAAGCCCTTTTGGATGCCCAATTTCAAATGCAAGGCAAAATTAGCAAATGAGTCAACCCCCCCCCCCCCTAAATCTCTGTGTCTCTCCCTCGCTCTCTGTTTCCTCCTCCGTGTCTCTCTTGTGTGCCTGTTGCCATGGTGATATGACACGCAAGCAGAGGAGGTCAGATGAGACGGAATGGAGGGGGCTGGAGGTGGCTGTGATAGAGACTGGGCTGCCTAATAAACCACAACTCTTAACAGCTGAATTGTTGAATTTTTTTGTGGCAATAAGGCATCTGCAGAAGCACAGAGTTCGTCTTGTCTTAGGGGAAGTTGGCTTTCTTTCTTTAGCTGCCACAAGCGTCATGGTGATACCTTAACCCTCTGCAGTGCCTCTCCAGCATGTCAACTAGTGCCTCTCTCAGCAGGCTTGCCCCTGTGAAATCAGACATTTAAGTGTTCTCTCTCATCCTGCAGATATAAAAGAGAGGGGAGTGGGTTACTATAGCACTTCTGTGACTCAAATGAAAGCTAGCAAAAACTATCAAATCAAATCCTTTCACCAAACGGATTATATACACACATACATACATATAGTATTCATGGTTTCATCTGTCTGATATTGATCTACATTACAGTAATAATGTTACTGCTTGCTTTTTGACTTATTGTTGATTCCCTCGTCAAGTCCTTTGCTAGAACTTCTCTGTCTTTTCTGGCTGTTGCAGTTATATTTATGTTGAAAAAACAGTATAAGCAGAGCAGAGGAGCAGAAAAAAGTATGGAGAGGAAATTTTTTAAAAAGGTTACTTTTTGTTCTTTGTAAAATCAACTGTTCCTGACTTCAGCTTTTGAATAGGCCGTTTTCTTTTCCTGTTCGTGACACAGGAATTGCATCGCTGGCTGACTGAAGAACACAAACATCGTCTTCTTCTCATCTGAGTCCAATTTAGAAAAAGCTAGTTATGGTTTTAGCAGCAACCAAAGAAATTGTTTTTTTTCACTGAGTATGTAAATGACTACTTCCAAAACAACTAGAGAAATCTTGGAAGGGTAAAGTTTCTGACTGCAGAATTTTGATTCAGAAACATTTCTTGTTTTTATGCTTTTGTTCATCTAAGTTAGAACCTTTTGGCTCTGTGTGTGTTTTTTTTGTACTGCTTTGAAATGAAAAGCTCCAGTTTTAACATTTTTACAACTTCATGCTTTGTTACAGAAAAGACTGTAAACATACATTGATATTGTTATTAAGACATGTTTAAATGAAGAATCTGGCAGGTCTCTATTACCTAATGTCTTTGGTTTTCGTTGTTTGCCACTTTATGTGCTTCATGAAAAATATACAACTCATACCATTAAAATCCTTCATATGTCTTTATCACCCACACTGGACCTGTGACTTTACATTTTCAACTTCTGAAACAACAACAAGTTATTGTCTTTTGGCTTATGGACACAAAAAGACAGCTTAGCACCTTCCTCTCTTTAGGTTTCCATCTGACTTGTCAGCCTTTCAAATCAGCCCTCCCCTTTCCTGTCAGATTTCTATCTTTTGGATCTGAGAGGGAGAGATCAGTGTACCATGATGACTTTTTGCATTTTTTACCTCCCTGTATAATTTCCCCTCTGACTCTTTCCTTACAGAAACAAATCATTGTCGACCCCCTGGCGTTTAGTGAGGAGCGCTTCCGTCCCTCCCTGGAGGAACGCCTTGAGAGCATCATCAGTGGCGCTGCCCTCATGGCTGACTCTTCCTGCACACGTGATGACCGCAGGGAGCGCATTGTGGCCGAATGCAATTCTGTGCGCCAGGCTCTTCAGGACCTGTTGTCTGAGTATATGGGCAATGTAAGTGTCTTTATCTATTTATTTCTGTTCTCTTGCCACACCAGCACTCTGTGTCTACTACAATGTTCTTTTTTGGATTTGCATTTTGCCTTTATTGGACAGTTTGACATCAGGATAGTCGCAGGTTGTAAAAAGTATTACATCAGACATGCAAAAGTTTTTAAAAAATTGAATTTACAGGGTCTTTTATTTAACGTCAAATCAACTTCATTACCTCTATGGTGAACCTATATACTAAAAAAATCATCCTTACTAAATATTGGCACACACATACGCTTACTTTCCTTACCTTTACATATTCCCCTCCAAAACTTGTTTTAGGGGGATTAATATTGTCTTTGAGGACAAATGAAAGTCAACAATCAACACTGTCACTGAACAACAAATAAATTGAATATATAGGGATGTAGTATAGTGTCTCTTACTTGTTAATCAAGTGTATGTAGATGACCTTTTAAATTGACAAAGTGAAACTGGGTTTCGGTCATCGGTTAGTTGTACTATGCTCAAAAAGCAATGAGCCAAAAAAAAAGGAAGTGTCACTGATTTATGAAGCAGACTGTAGACGACAAGTATGTATTTACTGTATGTCAAACTGTAAATTTGCCCAATCTACAAGTGGTGACATCTGTTGGACACCTTGTTTTTAAAACGATCCTGGAATCAACCCCACTTGTGCCACCTGGCTTGTTTTTTGGCTTGTGTTTGGGATGCATGTCTGAATTTGACTGAAATATAAGCATAACTTTTAAACATTAAATGTTACTTTTTAAGTTATACTTTAACATAAGTGCACACTGATCATTTTCTAATACTCTTGCTTTAGCTAATGGACCAAAATTGCTGTGCAGTAGAATTATGCGGTGTGTGTGTGCTTCTCTCTACCCATCAAATGCTTTAGGCTATAGATTGTTAGGTTAGAGCCATAGCTGGGGTTAGGCTCTGCAAATTCCAGACAAGGAGATGGGGGTTGTTACACTGAAGAAAGCAGGAGAAGGTCTGCTAAGGAGGCTCAAACAAGAGCCCAAAATTCCCTTGGGAAACCTTTAAGGGAAACAGAGGCACACTATTTAATTGCCTGTACAACTGGTCGGCTATGTGACAGCTGTGCTAAGTGATTTTGTGTTGTTTTTTTACTGAAGTGGGAGTTTGGTGGGTTTGTTGAGGACTTACTGGTTGAATTTTAAGCTACTATATGGTGGTACTTCTTAAATAGGATGGTTGCCTCTGCTGTTGTATAGAGAAGTCAGTGAATACTTCTCTAAAACTATATACTTTATACAGCCTTTTCATTAGCAAGTCAGTGTGATTCTAGGAAGTATTGATGATCTGTTCTCTGACTTTTACTAATCTGTTTAACAAAGGATGAGCTGTTATGTCAATTAAATCTACATCACATTTCAAGGGTGAGAGTAGTAATTGAGCAACTGTCCAATAACATAAAATGCTTTCCTTTTTACCACAAAAAATATGAACTTGAGACCAGTCCTACTAATCAGAGTTCTCATTTTTTAACCAGTAAGCCAAATAAATCAAAAGATTAGTGTTTCCAACTGACTGTAGGTATCATAGGTCTTATAGTTTCCCTAGTACATTTATGTTATTAAAAACTTTGTATGCTTTCTGCAGCACAAAATAAACAAACAAAATATTTAGAAACTCAAAATGAAAGTAAATGATTTAACATACTATATATATATATATATATATATATATATATATATATATATATATATATATATATATATATATATATATATATATATAAAAACAAAAAAGGAAATTATATCTGATGTTTTTAGGATGTTATAAAAAGTAAGTGGATGGAAAATAGGTGGCACTTAAATATTCAGGGTCTGTGAAAGGCAGTGCATCATTTTTTTGCACTTTAGAATATTTCAAGAGATCATTTCAGTAGAACACTTGTTGTCTGTGTCCCTGTTTGGAAACAATTCTGTTAAAACAACCCTCAAATATCCTCCCAGTAAAAGCAGAATTCCAGTGTGAGCCAGAAGGCCAGAGAAATATCATTGTTATGGTAATGTCTTATTTATTATCTATGTGCTTCAACTTTAGCTGTTTTCTGCTGTTCTTGTTGGCTTTTAGAGGTAAAATCATGAACTGCACAGTTTGCCCATTTCATTTGTGAAGTATTGCAGTGGACCTGCAGCTGTAAAGGATGTCTGGTCATGGAGATGGGCCGGTATACCGTTCCTACTACAAACTACGGTTAAAAATCTGATGGTATCAATACCGCAAGAGCTGCCTTTTACCTGACTGACAAACTCCCGCATCAAGATCACACACATCCCATTATTCCTCTCTGGTCAGCTTCAGCTCTGCTGGTGTTCGTTAGTAGTGATGTGTGTGTGAAATGTGTAGAGTGGCAGTCGGCATCTGTGGCCTGTAAGAGCCCAGTGTAACTGTCATGTTCTATGTGCGTTTACAAATTTCTCTGCTTTTAAAAATGAATTTAACTGTTAAAACCCAGCAGATAACACTTACAACAAAACTGTTGCACTTCAGAAATCAATCGATTAATTTCATCAGGAAAAATTCATGAATTCTCAAAGAATAAATGGGAATGTAGAATTGAAGAGACACTGAGCTACATTTAAAGTAATTTCCAGTCAACTGTCTTAAACAGCTTTTGTTTACAGTGTTTAAACTGTGTAGGTGGTATTTCTGATGCAGAGTCCAACAAAGCTGCAGTATACAGATAACAGTAGTACTAATAGTAGATATTGACCATCATTGTGATAATATTATTTACTGTGATGTTTTTGCCCACGATAATTGTAGCGTGAAAATTTGAAACTAGCACATCTGTATCTGGACAAGCAGGGTGTGATTGTGGCTGCTAATTTTAGCATGCATGGCTAACTATCTGCCTACCTACAGTCTTAACCCTCCTAAGCTGCCAAGATGTAGCCTAATATCAGCTAAATACAGTATTTTATGGGCCTATAGGTCACAATAGAAATAGTTCTTGTCTGACTTGCACATTTGCTGCATTTCTGCCAGTCCAGGACCTATACTATAGAATTAAATAAGGCAGTGGCTGAAGCCTACCTGCTTTCTGAATAGACAAAAAGATGCTCTATCTATATTGAAGATTAATCTTTGTCTTCTTGGCCCTTTGCCTAACTCTCCATACAATGTCCCTGAAATCCGTTATGTAGGTTTTGAAGGAAAGTGAGTGTTAACAAAAACATTTAATTTGATAATGTCTCGGTCACAATTTTTTGAAGAGATGTGTTTTCACTGGGCAGTGAAAGACAAAATAATAAGTCAAATGTCAACTAAGTTTATATGACATTCTCTCTTAATACTGTCCTGTCCATGCTCTGGCATTACAGCCATGGCTTGCTCTCATTGCTCATCCAGAACACTGCCAGTTTATTTTAAGGTCCAGGCCATTCATGCAGCATCTCTGGTTTGCTTCAAAACAAGTTTTCTACTTCACTGGACTCCCCTATGCCACTCATGTAGCCCTGCGTGATTTGAGAACTTCACAGATGAAGACATCTGATCACCACAGTGATGATGAGTGGACATGACAGGGATTTGGCTACTCATTTGGTTAGATAAAAGAAACTGATGAGAAGTGTAATCTGTCATTGTCCACCTTGTGCATTTAATAGTCTAATATAGCCTCTGAGAGCTGTGGCTGACATAGTGAGATAGCTGGTGTAAGCTGGTGGCTTAAATCAGTGGCAGACAGTGTGACAGGTAACCTGACTGTGTCTGTGATTAAGCTTGACTAAACACATCTCACAGTGGCTTGATGAGGATATGTGTGCTGTTACTTTAAGACAAAGCTGTAGACGTGATGAAATATGTTATTCTCGCAAGAAAATAAAAACCTATGAGCTTTTATGTGGAAAGATTATACACTACAGGCACATACTTACCACTGATTTTGCCAGGAAATACACTGTGTTTTGCTCGATGGGCATGGTTTTGTCAGCATATTATTCTGATTGTAGATGGGGCAGTGCAAGACATTAAACAGTATGCTGCCATTACAGCATATGGGTTTACACTCGCAGCTGAGGCTGTTGGATGAACTCCTAACTCATTCTCTTTCTCTCTCTCATCCCTTCTGCTTCTTCATTCCCTCTAGCTACAAGTTGTGTTTACCCCCCTTCTCCATTTTCCTTCCTCTCTTTCAGACTCTGACAAAAAGTATGTTGGCAAACCTTGCCTTGCCATCTTTTTAGTTAATAATGTCAAGGTTTGAAAGATTTAGATTTGTCCAAAATAAGTCACATATTACTATATAGTTTGCTATATAGCATTATAATATTATACCCTATAAAGTGGAGGTATCCTACAATGCTATGTAAAAGCTTGGTCTCTAGCCAAGTGCCATCTACTGTCATGTGTTATGCATGACCTAAATGGTGCCCAGTATAGTTTTAAAAGACTGAACACACAACATAGTCTTCTGCATAGGGTTTTCTATATTGTGAATGGTGACAGACAATGATTATGGGAGAAGCCTTTGTTTGTGATTTTGACATTCTTTGATATGTAGTCTAATTCATGCTGTATGACATTCCACTATGGAAACATAAAGCCCCTTTCACACATGCAGTCTGTCCCTGAAATGTTCAGGAACATTTCCAGCAGGGATGGATATTCAGGGAATTCTGTACCGCCAATTTCCCACCTCAAGACCTAGTAACATTTCAGTGAAAATGCCGGTAAAGCTGTGTTGTGAATGAAAGCAACAGCAACAGTAACATTGCAGGGACAAGCACGTAAAGTGTTATGTCCGTCTGACGAAAGACGCTTTCACGTGGAGCGAGCAAACTAATCACAAGACTTGACAAACTTTCTCATATTATGGATAAAAAGTGCACTAAAATATGTTTCTTAAAACATTTGAGGCAAGAAATAGTGAACGCAGTTAACAGAATCTTGATTCAGATTTGATCAGGACTGCCTAGTTTGAAAGTTTGAGTTGAGTTATGTGAGTTTCGCCTTCTTCTTCTGTTGAGTTTTATGGAGTTTGGCATCCTTAAGTGTTGCATTACTGCCATCTATTGGACTGTCCCTTGCTCCATCTATTCCGGTGTTGCCATGGCATGTACGAAAAGACGCAAGATGGAAATGTTCCTGAATGTAGCTGCATGTGTGAATAGTGAAAATTAAAGGTTATTCCAGTAATTTACCGGGAACTATGTGTTAAAGAAGCTTGTGTTTACCATGATTTGAGTTCACAGTACACCCCATTAGAATATTTCTTAGTATTACGTGTTTAAGAAGAATGTAACTGTGAAGCAGGTTGACCAGATGTCACAATTTTTAAGTATTTGTTCTGGCATCCCAACATCTTTGTGTGGATAATTAAACTGAATGTAAGTTTTATTTTTTTGAAAAGATAAAATTAAATTTGTTGCCATGGCAGAATTCAGTCTATATCAAGATATTGTGATCACATAATACCACTGCACTGAACAGAAAAGAAACACATTCATACAGTTTCTTGCCCACACAGCTACAGCGTGTTAGTGAATAGGACAAATCAAAGGAGAGAAAATGTATTAGAGCTATACATCTACTGGCTGAATGGTAGAGATCAGGTTCTTGCACACATATTATTGACATGAAAAGACAACATTCAAGCGCTTTTGGCCTGATAAAATGTTACTACTCCTCTGTCCGTTGGTTAGATAACTATGTTATGTTATTAATAAATTACTTTTGAATCTGCTTTTGATTTGCTTGTTTTGCAGAGCTAGGATGTCATGTATTTGTTGAGCTCTAATTTGAACTCTCCAAGTTGTGTGTAAGTGCATTTCCCAACAGCTAATTTACTGCACTGTCAACCAAAAGCTGCTGTTAAAGCAGGAATTTGGAAATTAAAAAACTAAAGTCTTCATTTCACTTTGCAAAGTGAAGTTGTCGAGGGCTTCTAGTTAATTTCCACATAAGTTAAAGTTAACAACATCACTGGGTGAGAATTTTACTCTACATTGTTGAATCATTTTCATGATGAGAACCACTAAAACTTTCATACACCACATCGATTGTTTTAACCCTTGGGTTAAACAGCACTGTAAAGTGTGGTACAAATGTATTATTATATATTAACTGTTACAAGGGAAAGGAAGGCTGACTTTGAGACAGAAACACGGCACATATTTAAATATACAGAATACAGTATGTAGTTGGGTTACTGGAATAAGTCCAAGTGTTTTTTCCTCTGTTCATCACGAGGAGATTGCGTACAGTGTAATGATGATCATTTAACAAGACTAGAGCTTGTCTACTCAGCCAGTGATGGGGAAAGGCGGGTGAGGGTAATGTTGCCCCAGCACTGCCACATAGTGTGACCTCAATTATTCCATATTGTCATGACAGTTTGGCATTGCACGTGTCGAGTGTAACTGTTTCTGCCACTTTTTATTAATAATGCATCTCTAGTTCCCAGCAACTGTCAGGGTTTTGTTACACAGAGAGAGAGTGATGCTAGGTTGCTTTGACATATTAAGCTACTGACATTTAAATTCCTTCAACTTGAAGTGATACATTATCATTTGGACCTGGATGAAAAGGACATGTTTGGCCACTGGAGAGGGACCTTTGCCACGTCCCCATAGTTAATTTTTTCTGTGTATCTCGGTATAGTTTCCCAGTCTGTGCTCTAAAGCGTTTCTCTTACACTTTGCTTTCTCCTTGCTGAATACTCTTTCCCATTTTTTTCCACCTTTGCAGTCTATTGTTCCCGTTTGTGTCCTGTTTTCTCTTGACTGCTCACTCTCTCCTACTCTCACTGTCATTTTGCCTTGGGCATCTACAGTGAGTGGCAGAGTTTTCCTTTATCCCTTTTCCTCTGTGCCTACATAGATGCCTCTCATTTTAAACACATTTTAGGTTGAGTGGACCATCTACCCTGCCTCCCTATTACTATTATTAGTCATATGAAAATGATTATTGGTTTCAAGTTCACTCTCTAATGGGGATACCAGTGGAGATTTTACATGACCTCTAATTTATGCTGGGACAGATGTATAAAACATTGGAAATTATATTATACCCAGAGGGTGAGAATATAATGTAGGTCCGGGGGTGGGGACGTAACAGACAATGTAATGGAATGGCCAAAAGTAGGGCTTTTTGTCCATACTTTTGAAAAAAAATGGAAGTGGATTGAAAGTGGCTAGACCTAATGTGAGACCAGTGTGAAAATGGTTCAATTTATCTAGTTGTAATCTCATCTAAATGCATAATTAAAACAAATTACACTCCACACAATGTAACAGGGATAAGATTTAGTGTCCCCAAGGCTTTTCGTATATTTACAGCCTCCATAAAACACTGGTCTGTCAGTAACAGCCCGTCAGGCAACGGCTCCCAGACTTGGCCCTTGATCTTTAGCTGGTGAATTCTAGTCTTTTTGATTGGCTTCGCTGGCAGGTAGATGAGATGCATCCCTTTTTTGCAACAGTTAAGCAGGATAAGGAATGCTATGGTCTCTGCTATGGTCTCATAAATGGACATTTTATGATACTACGACTGAAGTCTAACTTGCCCCTTTTTCACAGTGAATGAATTAAACCCATGAAAAACATGCTTGCTGTTCTTATGAGCTTGTGTGCACTTTTTGCTATTAGATGATTTCATTGGCAAGTATGACAGCCTTTCTCTCTACATGTTAATACATATGTATTCCTCAGATGAATATTTGATTATTGACTGGACTAATCCGTCCCCTTTTGTTGTACAGTCTGAGGCACAACGTGTTGTCAGTACGATGCAGTAATAATTTAAGTGCAATTTTCCCTCCATCCTAAAAAGCTCTCTGTTTTGACCCTTGAGATTACTTAATTCCTCCAAATATCCCTTTTGTGCACACATGGCAGATGTGGTGCTGCATAAAAATCTGATTCATCTTGCATTCTTGTTTTGAACTTGAGTATTTAAGAAAAGGTTAAAAAGGGACATTTTTGAGAAAATCTTTTGATGGATTTCTATTAATCTTTTCTAGTTTTATTACAACAGAGTTCAATTATGCAGAGTTCTCCATAAGTGCCGGCTGCTGGCCAAACAGCTGAGTACTCATTTAAGTACAGCCGGCTACTTTATTATATTCATTTTTGATTCTAATAAAATAGTTTTGATTAACAAGTTGCAATTAGCTAGGCTTGTACATTTACAACCACTAGCCTCCACTTCAAAATAATGAAAGCACAATGATTGAGAAATGTGCCTGTATCAGTCCCGCCCTCACATGCTCTATATGAGTGTGTGTGCACTCAGCTGAGAGGCTGTATCCTGCTGAGTAGAGAGCGGAGAGTCGTCTTCAGTGTTTGACAAATATTAGCGAAATAATTGACAAAACACATTAAGAATTGCATTGATTGCACAGACAGGGGACATCCTCATTAGACGAGCTACTTCAGAAAATATCAGAAAACACTGGTGGCAGCAACTTGATGATTACACAGTAACTATTAAAAAGTCCATTGAAAGCGCTGCATTTTCCATATACGCCACACAGACAATAATGGGTTTAATAAATGAATGAACAAATCAGTTATCTTTATTTACATTGCGCTTTTTACAGCAGAGCCATCTCTAATACGCATTGCAAACACACACTAAAACAGGCAATGTTGTCAAAGTGACAGGCCGATGTCCTGAGGAAAATGTAGACTATGCCTCAGCCTCACACTCAGGATGATGGAGAAGATGAAGATGACTAGAAGTTGAGTTGATTGAGTAGATTTACATGATCTGAGTCAAGTGATTCATGTGTTTTGTTTTAATTAGTTTTGGCATAGGTTTATTTTATAAATAATTTAGAACCAATACATAGGCTAGATAAGACAAGGGATTAAAAACATTTTCCCCCTTAAAATAGCCTTGTTTATTTTTGTTGAATAAGAATGCATTTATGTTTTACTTATGTTTTCTACATAAACCATCATTGTGGCATGTCTTGATAAACCTTACAGTGAAGGTGTCAATAAATAAATAAATAAAAAATAATAAATAAGGACTAATGATTCTTAATTAAAAAGAATTCTGATCAGTCAGGAATAGATGTGGTTTTAAATATTAATAGCTATTTATAGCTATTTACCATTACAATAATTCACTATATGTTTACAATTGGGTAGGCAAACTCATTAAAATATACAATAATTAAGATCAGAGTATATGATGGAATAGTGGCATTAGAATGTGCCAGAGGCCACCAAATTTGGCTTTTATAGATTTATAGAGGACTTTTTTTTTTTTTTAGGTACAATAACTAATAAAAGTATTAAACAACAATTGAATTTTGTCCATATAATGGCAATGGATTAAAAGTCAGAAGAACAAAGCTAATACAATTCATCTTCTCGGTACTATGAATCTGTACACTAAATTTCACCACAAACCATCTAATAGTTGTCAAGACATATCAATAAAGAACTAAAAAGTCAACCTCATGGTGTCTCTAAATGAAAAGTCTTAGGTTCGCCAAAGCTGTTGGAATGGATCATATAGGAACCTTGAATATCTGTTGTAAATTTCATGGCAATCCATCAAATATTTGTAGAGATATTTCACTCTGAGCCAAAATGTCGACCTCATGGTGGCACTTGAGGAAAATTCAGAGGTTCACTTAAGTCAGTTCAACCTCTGGGGATCACGAATGTCTGTACAAAATTCCCTAGCAATCCATCCAGTAGTTGTCGAGTAATTTCAGTCTGGACCAAACTGGTGGACTGACCCAGCAAACCAACATCCCTGGAGCCATGCCACTAACACGGCAAAAAACATGAACACATTTACATGAAAAGAGAGATATTAAATATGTATTGTGTTCCCACAATGCATGCATTGCAATGCATGTATTTATCATCATTACCATATGCACAAATCAAATAAAACCAATGACAGCTTTTTTATGCTGAATATTAATACTGACCAGCCAACCTGTACACATTTTGTGTAGCGGGAATGCATTTTGACATCAAAGTAAGCTGGTACAAGTTGTTACGTTAAGGTATGCCAGTTGTCTTTTTTTTTTTTTTTTTTTGCACCTAAGTAATGAATAAATATAGCCCAGCCAATCGAAACATGAAACTGGCATAATTGATTCTTCTCCTACCAATAAACTCTACTAATAGAAAACGACTAATAATGGTTTTACCTCGTTCAGTAGTTTTTAATATCAGTCCTGCTACACTGTGTGGACCTGGAAGTTGCTGCAGGAAGCTTCCCAAATCAGTAAAGCCCATGTATTTCCCTTTCATCTGTCAAGCTCTCAGATATGTTTGCTTGCTTGTGAGATTATATTGACTGGAAAGTCCTTATTTTTCTGAACGGAATGAGCAATAGCACTCACCAGTTTGATAGCGATTTGACTGACAAAACAGGCGTTATAACAACAAATGCTTGCGAATCAATAGCGCTAATGGTAGCTAAAGGTGTAGCTAACAGGTTCTTGCTAACTTTGGGGCTACATAACGTGTTGCTGTCTTTTCAACCACTGAACGCTGACAAAGATGTTTTCAGTATTATAACTTTATCAGTTTGCAGTGTAGGGTGCACAGTAGCTAGCAGTAAACTAAGGGAAGGCTCAGCCTTCTTTCTGCTGTCTCTTGTTATATGTACACATGAGAACTAACCTTGCCAGCTTCTCACTGAGGATGCTTTGAAGTGAGGAGAGGAAGAAAGGAAAAGTCGCCATGAAATACTGAAAGAACTGAGGGAGAGAGCTCTGTTTGTGTGTATGTGTATTTGTGTGTGTGTGTGTGTCTAGGAAAATTTCAAGGAAAGGAAACACCCCTCATCGCAACTTAAGTACACAATATGTAATATATCTGATTATGTACAATAAAGCATTGCTTGAACAGCAGTGATTCACATCTGATGCATCTAAGTCGCTGAAGTTGGACTCAAAAAATTGGCAGTTCTGTTAATACACTTTTGAGGCTGTTTGTTGTCTGATAAACATTGTTAAAAATGAAAAGAAAACCAGGATTACAATCTGTTGTTTGCAGGTGTATTCAGCCAGGGAATTACATTGACTTGAAGGTGAGAGAAACTGAATTGAAATGAATAGAGCTGTGATGAATGTCTCTCACTGGGAGGCAAACCACATCCATGCATGTTTTAACACATGCACTGACATGCAGATACTCAGCTGTAACAAGTCCCTCTTGTTTTCATCAGACATGCCACTGACCTTGGTAAGAATAAATAACTGTGTTCACAACTCTGATAATAAATGACAAAGGAGAATGGAAATTGTATTACTTCTATATTATTAATGAAATACAGCCAATTAACAATAATAATAATAAACAATAATACATGTAGAAAAGCTCTTGAACTCCTTTTGAATTGTATGCATATTCTGTTTTTACTCTATCATTTTTCTAACTTGAGTGTGTTCAACACATGCTCAAGATTTTTATATATTTATGTGAAAACTTCCCATTATCTACGCCGTATATCTTGTTGAGGGTCCAGGGGACGGGAGCCTATCTAAGCACACATTGGGCCAGGTTGCCACTCTATAACAGGACCAACAATGTACAAACACATTCAAACTCAAGTTCATGATTACTGCCTGTAGGTGTAGAGTGTTTCCAATTCACCTCACCTGCATGCCTGAAGCACCAGGATGAAAACTAAGTAGACATGGTGAAAACATGAAAACTTGATATAGAAAAGTCCCAGTCTGTACTCAAAGAAACAGTTTCTAGCTGTCGGGTATACATGCTAACCTTTGGATGAAATCATGCAGTTTTGGGAGCTTTTCAGAATAGGGCTGTGAAACATTGACATGTGTAGTGTTTGTCATCAATTTATTGGCTGGGCTGGCCACAAACCAGCCCTATAACCCTGAATGTCTGTCACTGATTGACCGACTGACTCATTGAGTGATGAAGTTACACTATTGATTGGCCGGCACAGAGTTGGAGTTTCCCCATTGGCCATTGCTCGTTCAAAATGAATCGGCCTCAGGGGGGCGTTTACAGCGGAGCCCTGAGGGCAGCTCACTCTCAGTGCAATCCCGAAATAAGTCTTAAAAACACACATTTAGCGACCAAAGCATCTCACATTGAGGCTCCAACACTGCAAGAGCACCAACCCATGGATACAAAGAGATGTGATGGATCCGTTTTACCAGCCTGCACGGTGACAAGCAGCTAGTTAGAATGGCTAGCATCATTAGCATAGCTGTGTGTAGCCCATAGACTGTATAAAAAATAAGGTGTAGCCGTGGTATTTCGGGTTTATCGGCTGGGCAAGTGACAGGTGTGCTTACGGTGTTTTTGTGCTCTGAAAGACATCACGGCACAGATGTTAAAGTCACACAGCTGACAGACTGTTAGCCTAACACGCTAATCCTACATAAACACATAGATGAGACCATATGTTTACAGACATCTGCAGATAGAAACAGATGAAAGCAGGGGGAGTTAGCAGATTATTAAAGTAGTTATAATTAAAAATAAATTTTCTTTCAAATCAAACATCCCAAGATATGAGTGGAAAGTATTGTTCTTGCAACTGCATTTATAAGCCTTTTTTTTTTGACTCAAACGTTGCTTAACCATGTCATGTGATATGCTACTTCAGTACACTTTGACAACAAATATTACTGGGACCACTACAGAAAATTGCAGATGAACATTTAATATCCAGGAATTCACATTATACCCTACCACTGACTATCCTTGTAACCAACTGGCCACAATTTCACACATTGACCATACACAGTCCAGCCATACACTAGGTTTCACCTAGTCTTGTTGTGTATTACTTTTGAATTGCGATTCACAGTTTTGGCCCTGGGTTGGAGGCAGCAATGACGGACTGCCCATCTGGAGTGCAGGGATTGTTCCCAGTTGGCTGCTTTACAACTGGGCTAATGCATCACAAAGAGGAAAACTAAAACAAAGTTAAATAAATGGGGTCTGTGGCTCTGACAACTGACCCCAGTGAGTGAGTCATTCTAGCAATTCGTAGCATTAATCTTCAAAGCTGTGTTGTGCTGCTGCTGGAAAGACTGTGGATTTTCAATGTCACTTCTGTTGGTCCTGGGCTTACCAGTATTTGCATCAACACCTTTTGCATTGCTTGTTAAAATAGTCACAGCTGTATTTGCTGTATAGGCGGCTTTAATCATGTCTGTTTGCTTTAAATTTCGTATTGTGGAGTTCAAGAGTTATTTGAGTCTACCGCAGACTTTTCTCATGTTCTTGATATGAGGAAAGGTGCATTTATTTAGAATCCAAAGAATGGAGTGAAGATGTTGATGACGATGTGCTCTTTCTTCATGTGTGAAGTGAAGCTGCAGTCTTCTACAAAAAGAGTAACAGGGAAGTTAAGCATTTTTCATTTCTTTTATGGTTTGCCTTTCTCTCTATTGTTTGCACTTGGACCCTTCAATGATATGGTTGAGGAATGGCTTCAAATGTGCTAAGCAATAAATATACTAGGGAGGTATTTGCTGAAGAGAGTCCTTCCTAGTAAGCATTTTCTAGATTTATTGGATAGCCGTATCAGCCTATAAACTTTGCATCTTTCGACACTCCAAACTGCTTGACGTAAGCTGAATACACATGAATGATACATCTAAGTAAACTGGTATACCTGAAAGTTGCTGTCTGACTGTTATTCTCTTTCTTTGGTGCCCATTAGGCTTGTTATGTGATCTTTTTGACAAACTGGAAAGGCTTGGACTAGAGGTGTCCTGATAGAGTTGTTGTGCTTTGGTCCCCAGTCTGATCAGAATAATAAAATATTATATATCTGCCAGTACCAAGTGCCAATTTGATATTTATCCCTATACAATACAGCTACACAGTGTACAATACCAAAATTAGTAAAGCCAATCCAATTAAGACACAATCAACAGCAGAATGGCTCTACTTTAAGAGGATATTGCCTGAATCACAACTTCCTTTCTAAAGGTTTCTCACTCCACTTTTACTGTACTATCCCTATTCCATAGGGTGAGGAGGAGGGTGGTGGTGGGGATCAGCACTGCAGCATCCCCCTTTATCACGCAAACTCCCACTTCGACAAGTTGTTGACTAGATTCTACATGCATAACTTGTAACTGCTGCATGTGGAGTAGAGACTCCGATCTGTCTCTGCGGTGCATGTGTATTAAAAACAAAGCATCACAAATGATGTAGACTCAACTCAAACTTTAAACAGTTTTGCAAAGTTCGTTGCTTAATGCCTCTAATAGTTTGAGTTCACCAATGTTGAGAAAGATTGTCCAATAAGCACATGGAAGGTACACAAGCTGCTGCTGGTCTCCACTGGATGTTATATCTATGAGTGGGTCACTCTAAAAATATATATCCTGGCAAAAATATCTGCTTAAAGAGTTTGACTTACCGGATGATAAATAGGTGTTGTCTCCCTTCCTGCAATATATTTACCATGTAAATGTAATAGGTGGAAATTGTAATTCTTCACACAAATGGGTAATTCAGTTTTGACTTAGCCTGCTTCAGTGACATATGGAGAGATGACTTTGATCTTAACATTGTTACAGACAATTCACAGTGGGTAAAATCAAATTTATGCTGTGGTCATTAATATATCCATGAATATAATGCAAAATGCTGGGCTACTGTGACTTCCCTGGTGGATATAACCCAGGAAATATCACCTGCTTCAGTGTCTCAAACTGCTACATGGTAGAATTTGTAGACTTGTCTTTATTAACATGCTTACAATCTGCTGAATTTGAAAACATTAAGCTGCATCTGTGCAGGTAGTTTCTGCCATGTTCACGCTGCTAAACCTCTGGGGTATAAAGCTAGCATTTTATAAAAGCCCATTTATTATTATTTGTTGTTCACCCTTTTGATTATTTGCTAATCTGTAGCTGTTAGCCCACTAACACTTACCTTACCATACATGATCTAGTTAATCAAAGTTGTTTTTTTGTTTTTTTAATTTTTGGTCAGTTCAGTTCTCATTTAACCTCTGGCAATGTCAACCGGTCAATTTGCCTGAGATGCTACAGTTACTCTTAAGCATTTATTGCAGATCTTATACAACAGAGGACATACTGGTTTCTTTATCATTGTTAACCTTGCATTGATTGTTTTAGTATAAATTTGGATCAATGAGTTGCCACAATACCAATCCCCAGAAGAAAAATGTACTCCAGTAGAACATTAACTTACAAGTGTCTGCAAACACCCCAGTCACTAATAGGCACCAAATCCATAATCTTAAATTGTAAAAGTTTGTGTCTGTGGCATATTGTTTTTTTTGTATCTTTGTATGACAAAATAGTGCTGAAATACTAAGTTGATCAATCCATTTTTCAATATAGTCATTTTATCAAGCCAGAAACATTTGCTTAACCCTTTTCTCTGTTTTATATTAATATTAAAGTGATACCTTGTCTGTGGACATAACTAGCAATTTGAAGACATAACCCTATGCTCTGGGAACTTATGATATATTTTTCTAACATTGAAAATAAATTAAAAATTAATTGATAATTAAAATAATCCATGGTTGCAGCCTTCTATTGAAGCGTGTAAGACCCCTGCCTGTCATGGACTGCAAAATACATCACAGTAGACCCAAGCAGCAAAGACTTTCTGCTGCATTACCTGTTCTATGTAAATGTGGACATTCAGAACTGTAAAAACACTGCATCATTGAGGTTTTCAACCTTTTTTACATTGTGGACCCTCACTGGGTATAAGGATAACACTTTGAAACCCACATTGTTTATTTAAATGGGTCCATGTTGACATGTTTCAATTTTTTCAGTCAAAAAATGAGTCTTGCTTAACCATGTAATTACAATTTTTTCTCTCTCAAAGACTTGTAAACTGGATGATATAGTAATTATTATGCATTGGTGGAAGGGAAATGGGTTAGAATTGAAAATTTAAATTATAAGTGACACATACTTTCAGAGTTATTCACAATATGCTGTTGCCTTTCAATTTCATTAAGGATTGGGTTTGATTTGGATTGTTTAAAGATATTTTTAAAATGTCTAATGACTTATACATTGAACCACCATGTAATGAAACACAAAACCAAGTTGTGAGCATCCATCAGTTAGCAAACACTGTAAATTATAACCATTTTATTTAAAAAATATATGTTTTGAGGGGAAAATGTTTTTTTTTTTTCAGTTTGGCACATCTTATCCACTATACAGATATGAAATTGTACATATTACAATACAAAAGGAAAATGGTAAGAGAAAAGCATTCATTTTGCACAAAGAGATTGGGTAAGAGAGAGGGGATTGGTTCACTTGTTTTTCTTTTTTTTTTTTTATTTTTTAGGCAGGATGGGGACGAGGGCTAGAGGATGACAAGAGGAAACAAAACAGTTTACAAAGAGCCAAAGTGCAAAGGGATGCATATTTCTACAAATTTTGTGAATTTTTAGTCACTTAATACAACCGTAGTCTTAAACAGTGAAATGTCAAATGATTGACAGAACTTTATAGGAATGCCACATACCCCCTCATTTTTGCTGTTATCAAAAATGAGATCTCTCCATAATGTTTGCTGAATGACATTAAGAAATATTCAACTCAATTTAGACTTTTGAACATGCAAGACAGATTAGAAGGGCAATAGTAAAAGCAGTGCGAAGCTGGAATAAAACAAAAGTAGAAACAAAGTGAACTTGCTTGGCTTTAGTATGATCAGTGTAAGCAGTGTTTTTTTTTTTTCATTTAATTCAAACGTGAAGTGTAACAGTTTTTGGTTTACACAAACACTTTCAGAAGTTGATGTAGGCATCGTATGAGCATGTGTTGACACAAATTGACACAAGCATTCATTTGGAAGTTTAAAGCCAATTTTCGACAGGCTCAACGGAGACAAAGCCACAAATCGTACCTCCTGGCTACCTCTAGATGGCACTAGCTTATGCGCTACATCCTAATTGCTCAAAACCAGATAACTCAAGGTGCTGTGCTATCAGGAGCATCTTGCCATCTTAATGGTGGACTTTCTCAAACACAGATAAAAGTTTGGAAAATATGATGACCTGATTGACAGTTTTAAGAATTTTTCACTGTTCAAACATTGTACAGCTCATCAGTTGACTAGTAGTGAAATTGTTTCTGCTGTGTGGTCAGTGTGCATTTCAATCAAAAGATGCTGTCAGTCAGTATTCATCATTCCATTCTCTACTACCTTTTACATGGCCAGAAAGATGCTTACTGGTTTTGATAAACTAAGACATTACCCCATAGTTGCCCCTCTCCACCGTCCCATCAATTCCTCTCAATCCCTCTCTCTTTCACCCTGCCCCCACCACCAAACTGAACACAAAGAAGTGCGGAGCTGCGGCAGCAGCTTTAGTCTGATGCTAATGCACATCCTCTCCCTCCTGCATACAAATGTGTCCTGACCCAGGCTTGCTGTTGGCTTATCACTGGATCTCCATTTGCTTTCAGGGTATTGACCACAGTTTAACTTGACACTCGTGACTGCCAACCGTGTCATAATATTATTTATCGTAACCCCATTTTTAAGATTGTAAATGGGTTCTAGTATCTTCAACAGGAAACGTGTCTTGAAATAAAAGGACCAGTGATGTTGGTGTGGAGGATGATTCCATGAGAACTATTTTTGAGTGGCTGAACAAGCTAAATGTTGCTGGATCACTGGTGTGGGTGACAGAATATTAGATTCTTTTTGCCTTGCCTTAATTGGTTCAATCTTGAGCCTGTCAGTCCTGATTAGTGTGTAAGCAGTAAAGAGCCTTGGCTACTGGGAAAGGTTTTATTTTCAGAATGAAATTGTCTCCTATCTGGCATTTGCGCTGTTCATTACCCTTTCACTCGCTACCCTCACACCTCACAATAGCTTGTCTGTATATTGATCCTGGTATATAATGGCAAATCAGCAAACTGTACTTACTAGGTTAAGCTGTTGGAAATGTTATGGTCACAGTGTGTATGGTATTTAGGAGCCAGAGAAACCATATACATTTTTCTATTCAGTTAAAGGGCTATAAATTCTGTTCTTGATGTCCAATGTGAGGAAGAAATCCATGTGTTTTTTCTAAGCAGTGTAGAATATTGGAAATTAACCATAGAGGAACAACGCTTAGTGTTTCCCACAGGATGAGAATTTATTTGTGGTGGTTGGCCCTCGTGTATGTGAGCTTCATCAAACAACTTGAGTCAGCTGCAAAACAGCATTACATTTAGGAGCTAACGTCTGATTAAAGAGGTCATTTTTCCAATTTATATAATTGAACATAAATTCACCATTCTGGCAGTCTTTTCAATCAGTACACACTTTTAGTTGCATTTCCTCATAGAAGAAATTTTGGAAAGCATCCAATATTCCAAAAACAAAAAAAACAATCCTTTTTGGCTAAGGGTAAAGGTTTTTTGGGGTGGGCTGCCCAAATAAATTCTATAAACCGGAAACACTGACAGCCTTTTGTTCTGATGGAAGGTTAGACTTCCCTAATTGACTCATGTCTGATTTGGTAAAAGTAATATCATTAGTGTATACTGGATAGAATTTCAGGGCTCCTGTTTCCTCTAGAAAGGAGTTGTTTGTTTTGTAATATAACAAGAAAGACATGTATTTTTCCGTCATAATTCAGAATTTGAAAGTGGCCTTTAATGTATCATAGTTCTCCCAAAACAATGAAACTACAAAACAAAAACATTCTGATAAATTGATCCAATTTGTTTACCGCAGTGATTGAGTGTGGCTGGCTTACAGTGCCTGTGGTGCAGTTAAAAGGATGATTTCAAATATTTATTTATTTTTTTTTAAAGAAAAACGACGTAAATCACATTTCTCCACTTAATGTATTCCGTTAGCAGAGGGCCATTTGGCTAAGTATTTTCTCTGTGCTGCAGAATATAGAGACAATGTGGAGACAAATCTCACAGTTTACAATTTTCTTGTTTAAAATGATTGCCCCTGCCTGATATGAACAACCTTGCATTCATAGAAAAATAAATTTGTGACTATCTCTACATCATCCCTAAACTGTCATGTCCAACATCTGTCATTGTAGCATTCAACACTTCTCACATATTCTCAAATCTCACTTGTAGAAATTATGCTTTTTACATAAACTGGAAAAAAATCAAAAAAGCAAACCCTGTATCATCTGAAATGGTCAAATGGCAAACCATATGCTCTAGGAATAAATAAGAGTTCATACTTCACACTCTTTGTAAGGCAGTTGCTGACACTTGCACTGCCCATAGCCGTTGATGATCACGAGTGCCCCTTCTTCATGGCTGGGCTCATACTCATTATAGGGTACCTGTGTAGCTAGATCTGCCATAGGCTGCCGCTGCTGGGTCCTCATCTGTCTGCGGTTCTGGATAGCCGAACAGTGGCGTATCCGGCGCAGGGTGGGAGGGCAGCACTTCCGTGAGATATACACAACGAAAATGATGAAAAAGAATGAAAATAGAAGGGCCATAGTTCCAATGATAACCCTATGAGTCATAACAGTGTTGTCCATTGCCGAGAAGTCATCCGTTACAGCTGCCTCTTTCAATGTAGTGGTAGTTGCTTCAGCAGTGCGTGGTGTTTGTGTTGTGGTTGTTGTGGTAGTGACTGTGGTAAAGCTCCCAATATCCTCTGCATAGTCCTGCGTGGGGGTCGGCTGTATAATTCCAAACAAGGGGCTTGTGAACTCTGCAGCTGTAGTAGTGTCTGTGGTTGTACTGATGGTCTGAATAACCGGCGCTGAAAAATTCTGGCAAAGCTGGAATCCATAAACGGCATCAAGTATCTCCTCACCTTGGGCATACTCAGGACTATGGCAGAGGATGGAATGTTCCCACCTACCCTTAAAGGTGCTTAGCCAAGTGGCCAGAGAGCAAATCCTTTTGGTACATTCCCAAAGGTTGCTAGACAGCCCAATGGTACCCAGAGACTGCCACATATCCATGACTTTGGGATCCAGACTGCTTAGTTTGTTGTTATCCAGCAGCAAAATCTTTAAATTTGGCAGCGTTTGAAACACATCAGGTGTCAGGACACGAATCTCATTTCCTGTGAGGTCCAGCTTCTCCAAAGTGGACCAGGTCCACTCCATGCCACATGTTAGGTTGTTGATCTTATTCCATTGCAGATATAGAAACTGGAGGGCAACAAGGCGAGGGAAATGGGCCAAGTTGATCTTTGTCAGCTGATTGTGCTCCAAGTGGAGCTCTTTAAGCTTAATGAGCCCAGCAAATCCATTTCGGGCCAGACTCCGCAGACGGTTGCTACTCAGGCCCAGATATTCCAGGCTGCGACAGTCCCAGAATGCCCGAACAGGTGTGGTGCGAAGCAAATTTGAGCGGAGGTGAAGTATTTGGAGCTTCCTTAGTCCATGAAACAGTTCTGGTTCCAATGCGGTCATCTGATTGAAGGACAGGTCCAGAATCTGGAGATTGATGAGGTGGATGAAGGTTGTGTTGGGCAACTTGGTGATACGATTGGAGCTCAGATTGAGGTCCTTAAGCTTGTAGAGCCCTTGAAAGGCATCCTCTTGTACTGTGGTAATCTGGTTGTGGTCTAGATGTAACCAGGTGAGCTGGCTGAAGCCATAGAATTGATCAGGGCTGAGCTCAGTGATGCTGTTGTGGCGTAGCGACAGCCCCAGGGCCCCCTTGTCCACACCATCTGGGGGTGCCTGTAGCCCCTGGGTGTCGCAGTAGAACTGCAGGTCCTCACAGCGGCATTTTTGAGGGCAGGTTGTGCATGATGCAGGAGGCAGCAGGCACACTAGGAGCATGCTGATCACACACAGACACAGAGCCGCTGGTGCAGGTCCCACCATTGGCCACCTTGAATGGAAACCTGGGTGGGTTCAAAGATAAGAAAATGAACTGTGGGGCGGGAAAGCTAATCTCTGCAGAGCACTTATTACTAATTCATAATGGTGATTGTGGTTTTTGTGTGTGTGCTTGTTCTCTCCCATACATACACCGGTTAAGGTATTTTACATGACAACTTTCACAGTGTATGTAAACATGATTTCTTTGAGCTTAGGTTTAATGGAGATTAATTTACATAGGCATCTAAGATGATCATTTACATCCATTAGCTTGACTTTGTTTCCACTCTGTTGCCTTTTATATATAGCTCGTTTTCTTCATATTTTGTGCTCTGTAGTTTGGGTTAAATACATATTTTCAGCTGATCACTGTCATTCATGAATTTGTCAATTTGCTATGTTTTATACATTTTTGAGCAGCTCAAATATGTCCTTTTTGAATTTTTAGTCTTTTTTAATTGAGTTTTTTTTTCTTTATTCTTTTTCATCAGTGCAGAGGTCTGTCTCAGGATTCAAATGCTAATTAAAATGTATATATTACGAACTCGCGTCAGTGAAGAAGGAAAAAATGAAGGACAGTTGCAGTAAATAGTCAAGGCTAAAGAGCTTTTAGTCCTCATCCTCCCTTGCTCTGACTCGTATTCCCTATTCATGTCCAGACCTGCCATATAAAGGGGCTAACTTACCCATTCTTTTGTGCACATCGGAGGCTGCATTCAACTGTCCTTTTCCGCAGACTCTTGGAGCAACCAGATGGAAGAAAAATCCAAAGGGAAAAAACCCTTTTGAGTGAGCACAAAAGGAATCAGCCTCTTTGGAAATAAAGCAATTCTGAGCCCACCCAAATGAAACAAAATATGAAATTCCATGTCCCAAGATGATGATTATTCCTGTTATTTTGCTTTGAGTCCTTTAAAATCCAAGCTCAAAGAAAGGGTTGAATCTTTTCCTTAATCCCACGAATCCTTGGAATATATATTTATATATATTTTTTTTTAAGTTGATCAGTTGCATCCAGAGCGACTCCGGTGAACAGACCCCCCCCTCCTCTCCTTTTTTTTTCTTTTTCTTTTTTTACCCTTTTGTTTCCCTTCCACCGCAATGATGTCAGCTCAGATGGTTAATTGAAGATCAAGTGTTCCTCTTTCATGGCTGTGGTCTTCCAACCCTAACTTGTTGATGGCAGCCAGAGATCCTGCTTCCGACGCCGGCTCAGTCTCAGCATAGCCTCTGCAGAGTTGTGAGCGGAGCCCTCGTCTGCTAGCTGAGACGCAGGGAAAGAGAAAAAAGCAGAGCAGGGAGTCAGGGATGTTATTCTGTGCTTTTTGTTGCAGCCACTCACTGCTACAGAGTGGTGGCAGCCTGGCGTCGATCATCACTACTGTTTCTCTCTCTCTTTTTCTCTCCCACACACACAAACACCCTCTCACTCTCTTGCTCAGTCACTTGCTCTCCGCCTCATACACACTGTGTGTGCACCTCAGTCTTCCTCCACCTCCCTCTTGCACCCCCCCCCCCCCTTCTTTCCCTCCCACTGGCTCGTCACCATCAGAATATTGATATCTTGAACGTGTTGCGGCAGCTTTCTGTTGAAATTAACCACAGCTGTAAATCTCAGTCTTGCCTCACTGTTGTTCTGCATGCGCTATATATGAATGTATACTACAAACATAAACAGAATAACACAACAAAGCAAAAATATAGTTTGTAACATGTTGCTCTAGACAACAAACATGAGGAACGTTGAGAAAAGGTGTTCTGCATTCTCATATCTCTGTACAGGAGCCAATATGCTATAGCAATGGTAATATAGGGTGTCTGGCTTCTATTTATAATTTACATATTCTGAGTGCAGTGCTTTAATTTTTGAGCACTGGCATGTGATGTATGACCAGCTGCTCAGAAGAAAAATTAGGCTAGCTTTGAACGTGTAATAGACAAGGCCAAATACTTGCTTGAGGGTGTGAACCACAAGGTAAGATCAAAGTAACTCAAATCCTGTTAATTTTTTTTGGCATTGAGCAACTGGATTTGATTTGTGGTTTCTAAAGACTGCTGTATTTTAGCAGCATTTAGAGTGCTAAACAGAATATGATGTCTGTAATTCAGTGCATGACAAATTCAGACTTTTCCTTAATTATTTAATGGGGGTTGAGATGGGTGTGACAGTAATCGCAATGAACTAGATTTTAAGCAGCCCAGAACTAGATACAAGAGTCTTTAGTGCTCCTACCCTCTGTTATTCTTTTATTTTACTCCAGCATCTTTCACTTAAACATGACCTCAGATTTCTGGAGACCACCACACTCTACCTTGCTGTAAATTATATATTAAATTGATTAACCTTCTGTTTTATAAGGATTTTGTTGTACCTGTTACAATGATTCTACTTACAAAGAATTCTTTCTTGTGTGCTTTGGCAGAAGACGATAGCAAAATTTTATGTTTTTCATAATTCGCATTAGAATACTGAAAAGCTAAATTGCATCACAAACTCACTGAGAACTTAATAGATATTACTACAATTTTACTCCCTTATTTTATTACATAATTCTCAGGTATTAAGACAAAACATGCATCTGGCTGTGACTTTCCGGGTCACTTTACCAACATGCGGCTGTCATTCTCCACATTTATTGTGGTAGACTACATTTCCCACTGGGACTCTCCCGCAGAATGTGAGAGTTGAAAACATGGGGGAAAAAAACACTTAAATCTCAGGGGGGCTTGATGGATTTTCCCTGGATTTGATGTGCGCTAGCTTTCAATATGGAAGTCAAAATGTTTAAAAAGCATTTTCAGAAAAGTGAGAAATGTGTGAAATTATGTATGCACGTAAAATTAAGTGAACTTGCTGAACTATGAAAAAGCAGTATCATAGAACTCTGTGATCATTTAAGACTTGGGCTATACTTTCTATACCACAAGTCTGCTCTCTGTGCTATATTTGCATAGAATGTTTCCATAATCCAGTGGACTAGTGGTTTTGTAGAAAAGGGATGTTCCTAAATCTGTCCCAAAGGAGATGGATAGAAACTCACTTGAGTATCATAAAAAATGCCGCAGAGAAACTGCCTCCATAATAAGCACCTGAAGAAGTGCTTTAGAACCCTCTGGTGTGGAAATGAAATATAGGCTAGGCATGAATGAAATAGGATTGAGAGAGTAGGGGCAGAGCAGACTAAAGCCCTACCACAGCACTGCATCCAACTGGAAAAAAATCACAGGGGATTAGTGCCGTTGGAGCTCCCTGGCCCCTAACTATGTACACAACCCCCCGCCCCCCCCTCCCCATGGGCAAAGGGCAGTGGGGGATGGGGCAGGTCAATGCTACCACCACCCATGGTGTTATGTCGGAGTTGATTTGAGCATTATAAGGGGGGTGAAAAGCCCAGTGCCCAACTGGTTCTTTGCCTTTTCTCTGTTGCCCTTTCCTGCTCATCTAATTTTCCTCTAATTTTATTATTCTCTCGCTCTCTCCCCCTCTCTCTCTCTTTCTCGCTCTCTCTCTCTCTGTCTCTCTCCTTCCTGAAAGTTTTAGATTCTCAACTTCAGCTTGAGCAGTTTGCAGAATGTGACTGAACATCTCTCTGCTCTCAGTGGGGAGCTGTGGTTAGGGCTTTGGCTACTGCTTAGCGCTTAGCTGTGTGACTACTGCCAATAGTGTTGAAATGTTTCTGACGGTACATAATTTACACTGTTAGCCATGTTACTTTACATTATCAGTGCTACAGTCACACTGAGGATGAAGCATTTTACAGCTGTTTTTTATTATGAACATACCCCAGACCATGTTCATACTGATGTGGAGACATTTACAACAGTATGAGTGTTGAATTGTTCCTTTTTGCCTTTAATTCAAGTTGTGACCCAAGTTTAGTAAATTCACTGTGATCTAGCAATGTTTTTTCTGTGAACATAACAGTGCACTGTATGGCGCAGTGCAATGACTAATTCCTCTTTCATGTCTATTTTTCAGGCTGGAAGGAAGGACAGGAGTGATGCTCTGAACACAGCCATCGACAGGATGACGAAGAAGACCAGAGACCTTCGCAGACAGGTTTGTGTCTTTCTGTATTGTTTCCCTTGTGTCTTCATCTGGGTGTGTTTTGCTCACTGAGCCATTAATGTAAATATATATACCACCAGAATATATCACCAAAACAAATACTTTTATCTCTAATACAGCTAATAGAGCTGAATACCTATCCTCTGTGTCTGTGTTTCTGTCTTCTGTATGGAGGGAAGGTGTACTATGTACTCAGGTCAACAAGCTGAACTATAAGATGTCTCTGCATATGTGCAGGGGGATATACTATTTTAACAGTGTCTTTTCTTTCTTTTCTTTTTTTAACTTCTTACTTCACAGCTGCGTAAAGCTGTAATGGACCATGTCTCTGACTCCTTCTTGGAGACCAATGTTCCCCTCCTGGTCCTGATTGAAGCTGCCAAGAACGGCAACGAGAAAGAAGTCAAGGAATATGCACAGGTGTTCCGCGAGCATGCCAACAAGCTGATAGAGGTAATGTAGAGTTTTGACAGCTTTTACAGTCAAAACCTGATGCAACCCAAATGCAGAACATTCACATTTTTCCTCTCCGGTCCATCTGTTATGGACAGTTTAGCTTAGCATACAGTAAACATCAGTCTTCATCCAGCTTTCCTGTTCTATCTATGTGGCTTGTGTTCTGAGATTCCTGATACAACTTTAGGATTACAGTGCCTCAGAAAACAGCAATCTGGGATCTTTTTTCTTCCTAATGAAAACAAAGCTGTAAACATTGAAATTATTTTCTGTGTCTGTCTCTCACTCTCTCTCATACACACACTCCATAGTAGCATTTTGTCAATTGAAGGCAAGGCTGACTCTTAATCTGATGCTGCGATGCCATTGTGAGCAGACAAACGGAACGTTGCTATGTATGGTTATAGCAACAAATACAATTTTTGAGTGAAACAACCACAATTCAAGAGTAAGTGCTACCTCTGGAAAATGTCATCTTCGCCGCAAAAGATTGATGTACAAATTTTTACAGACCAACTTCAGGTGTGTAGTATAGTGATACTTACAAAGACAAATATCTTAAAAGATTCTCACTGTGGCATGTGTTTTGAATGACGGCGGTTTTTTACTCTCCAATGTTGTACACATGGCAACAAAAATGCAGAAGCAAGCGTTGAGGCAAAGTGATGACCCCAGATGGGAAACAAGCTAACAGGAACATTAGCTGTCCTCATTAGTGGTATTTCCTTCAATTTTTTGAATGTCTGTGTCAGAGCATCATATGCTGACATTTGAAAGGGACTTCTCCCCACGGGCAGATAACCATGAGTGTAGCTGGATCGGTTGGTCTAGTGAGTGCAGGGCAACATAAGCATTCACTGGGGGAACCACTGAAGCATCAGAGGGAAAAGGGGACCACGTTGGGGAGTAGACCTTTAAGTCGCTCATGAAGGCCTGAGTGTCAGAAGTGGCATTAGAGCATGACATTGTTGGACTCCCCTAATGCTCCGCTACTACTTCTACTTCTGATACCACTGGGCTACAGGAAGAACACAATGCACAGCTCTGGTCAAAAATCACTCATGTTACTGGTGAGTGGCATTAAATGACAGAAACTATTTTTCCAGTTTTAAACACTGTTGGATTTGATGGATTTCCTTTCACAATGAACTTGGAAGATATTAGCATAGAAATAGGCAGTGCTGTGTAGTGTCCATCTAAGCAGAGGAGATAAATGCCTTAATAAAGATGCACAAATGACAGAAACACTAAATTAAATGTTAACTATGAAACCAGAAAAAGAGTGCTGCAAGAAAAATGACCATACAGTTATACTCCGTTAATGTAGCTGCTTTTCACTATCATGTCTTTTAGCCAGAATATTTTATGACTTGACCAATCTCCATGTATGTGAAGTGGACCTGGCTGCTAGGTATGTAATTCTTACTAAAATATTCATCAGAAAAAAGTGTCTTTCATGACACATTAACTAGGAATGGTAGTCACATGTTCGAAGAGCACCTCTGAAGAGTATGAGTGCTGTGTAATAAGAATTAGCCAAATTTGAATCCTGATATCTCAATATGATAAAGCAAAACTGTTTCGCTAGCCCAGCCTCAATGGAAAAATAAGACAGAAAAAATATTTTGTCACAGTCTGATTAAGAAAATCACTCTTAATAGCAGACTTTCATGGAGTAAACATGAGTTAAATCAAGATAAGAACAGCAGGATGGACACAAGTTTACAGAGATTATAAAAATCCTTCACATAAGGCTGATAGTAACTGTGACTTGGTTAAGTACAAACCTGCTTGGTAGTTCAGTGTAGTTGTATCACAGAGCTGTAACTAATGAACGTCTACTTATCGTTTATCAGACATAGCAAGTACCGTAACCCACATTATAGTGGAAACTTTGCACTGCAAATAGTTTTTAAAATCCTGCAGAAATCTGAAATTATTTTTTATTAAATTGATCAGAAACAGGAGATGTGCCCCTGTCATGCAAATCACATATTTCAGTGTCACATTAAGGCACCTCTGAAACATGAAATAAATAAACACATTCTAATAACATTTCGAGATAATGACGATGCACACAAGAAAGGACATGAATGTGAACAACAAAATTAATCTCAAGACTTGTTTAAAATGACAGCATCGTGAATTCTAGTGGCGTAATTGCATACAAAGATGGTGCAGAGATACAAAAAGGCGCCGGTTCATTCGTGCTGCTGTAAATTGAGTTAAAGATGCGTTTGCATGACTTGAGTGTAGTGAGGATGTTATCAGTAAAACATTTTTGTCCAAGTGGTAGCGACACAAAATGCATTGTCTTTTTTTTTATCAAATCCTGTTTCATGTTTCAGATGTAAATTTTAAAGCATACAATTTGTTCTGTAACTGACACAGTAGTACTTATCACTTGGAAACTATATTTTACTGTCTGTAATGAAATAGGCAGAGGTTGCATGTTTTAATACCTCCATTGTTGCTGAGAGCTTTTGGGAGCAGCCAATGTTGCTGACATTTTATCATTTGAGATCAGCTCTTAGCTTACCATAGTTTAGCATTAGCTTTTATCATTATCACAAGTGCACAGTCTGACATTGCTTCATTTTTCAGTATAATAAAATTGCTGTAGAACCAGCCAACAATAATGCACAGTTTGGCTAGGCAGTAGGTAAGTCACAGTAGGACTCTTGTCTTCTTTCATATCTGACTGAAAATAGTTGACATTTCCTTGCATATACATTGTGCGATGTTAATACTGAACAGTATTGTAAGTTGCTTTGGAAAAGAGTCTGATGTAAATGAATAGAGCTGCTATATGCGTGTGCAAATTCAGTAACAAGTAACATTTTGTTACTTCTCACAGGATGCAGTGAATATGCTGTAAATGCACTGTGTCCTGTATTCAGAGGTAGGAACAGCAAAGTGCCACCACTGGCTCTGCTTGTATGACATCATGAGTTGTGCAAGTGTAGGCTGCCCTAAGGCAAATGGTCCATTAGTTCACACACGATTGTTTGAAAGCGACATTATGACTGACCCATATTCATTTGTTGGCCCCTTTAAACAGCTCCTCTACCCTTGTTTTTGAAAACATCATTCTTTTGAAACGCAGTATTTATATCATTACATCAAGCTAAGTTAGAGCTTTTACTTTATGGGTTTTTTTTGTTTTACTTAGTGTCAAATCTTGCCGATGGACTTGATACAAGATATCAAACAAAATTATGTAATTTTATTTTGACACAATTCACTTAATTTCAAAATGAATTAAAGATTGTTGAGCCCTTTGCTCTTGAGAGTAGGGCCAGTTCTTCACATTGCATTCATTATCTATTCCCTTTACTAATGTTATTAGGCTGTGTTAAAATGTAATAAAATCTAAAAGGAAAATATGACAACAAATATTCATATTTATAAATTTGCTGCCAAATCCATTGGTTTAGTGTTTTTCCTCACCTTAGTAGCCCTTTTCTAAGCTGAAACTCATCATCTTAAGAGCAGGGGGAAGGATGGACTGAGCTCAGTGTTGTTGCCTCAAGGCAATGTCCTCAAAAGTTCTAGGGTGCTGAGGACGATGTGGAGATTTTAGCGCTGAGTGAGCAGAGGAATAATGCAGCCTAGAAAAACAGCATCAGTAATGCTCTCCTCAGATGCTGTGAAATTATTTGGATTCTCTTATAACAAAAAGCAAGTGTCTGTTTATCCTAATGAGAAGATGAAAGAATGGATGGAATGGAGAAATGGGAATCAGTTCAAGTTTTGAGGCTCTCAACCTGGCAAGGAGATGGAAGTGACATCAGGGGTTAGTTTATATTATCAGGACGAGTTGATATTTGGATGCATTTTCTGTTTTTGCTTTTGGGCTTTAGATTGAAAAGCCACCGTAATGCATAGAGACTTTCAGCATGACAAGTTGAGATGCAGAGATGCTTCCATTGAGGTTTGACCTGTGATCCTGTGTACCCTCGGGAAATAGTGGGATCAGCTGTGGAAATTGCTGGAATTTACTGGGGGAACCCTACTCTGGATTTTTGTGCTTTTGTTGAAATTACACTGTGATGAAATCTTGTTTGTCATACATTTTAACACAGAATTTTACCCAAGTGTAATATGTTTTTAGATATTGATCACCAACGAAATGTTTTATTAAAGAAATTAGGTCAAGCTAAATGCCTGCCAGTAGAGATGCAATGATTGCAATTTTCTTGACTGATTCCGATTTTTTTTTTTTTAAAGTCTGACCTGCTGATTCTGATTTTCTTTCTTTCTAAGAATTGAATAAGAAAGAAAGATTTTGTTTTTCTTTATACATTTTCTTTCTTTCCAGAACTATAATTGACAGCATATAAAAAACGCTTTTGTAACTTTTCTTTAATGGAAAATTGAAACTAAATTGTAGGTTCATATAAAACATTAACTATTTAAAAATCTTTAGCTGCTTTGCCTTTGCTAGCTTCTTGAAATTGGGGCATGTCACCGCGGTGATGTTTTTTTTTTAAATGTCAGATTAAGTTAGTTGTTCCAAATGTTTTCAAGGTTGTTCATCCACGACTTAATTTGGACTTTGTGTCTTCTTCACTCACGCTGAAGAACTTCCACACTAACTACATGTTGTGTGGGTGTGACGTTACTGTCTGTTCTGTTGTGTGCGTGACGTGAATCATCGTGCGGCAAGTGTGTAAATTTGACCGGCAAAAAATCGGATATATGAGACTGATCAGCTGGTCACTGGTCATGGCCAATCAGCTGAAAGCGTCCGGTTTCAATCAGTGGTCAATCGATCGATGCGTCTCTGTCTGCCAGTTTATTAGTATGACTTGCCTTTTTATCAGGTCTCTAATCCTTTTATTAAGAGAATTACGGCTACACATTTTTAGCTGAGATTTTATTTAGTACAACGATGACATTGCATATTTAGCTTCCAAAAGACTTTCTCCTCCTCCCTGCTCTCCTCCTGTACTCTCTCCTGTCCTGACAACCAAGGGGAAATATTTACAATCTGGTGTCTGCCCCTGTTTGGCAATACTGTCTTCAGCCTTCTGCCTGCATTTTATTACGCATTTAAAAGTTGGTTCCTTAAGACGGATACAAATTATTTAGCAAGAGATTTGAGGCACAGTGTGATTCACTGAACCTGCTGTTGGTGCATAATGCTGGAATAATGACACAGTGGTGGCACACATTTCTGATCACAACAAGCTGTTTGTCATCTCATCTCTTAAAATCAACACAAAATTCATCAAGTTATACATAGACTGACACAAATAATGTTTCTTATCTGCCAGTGTGCAGTAAAAGGTAGTTAAAGAGATGGGACTGTAAACCCTGTGCACCATGATAAAGCCATAAGGATAAAGGTTGGAAAGGATTGTTCCTCCTTTGTGCATCTGCCAGGTAGCATAATTAAATTACTGGTTCTGACTCGTTTCAAATGATTTAACATGTTCATTGTCGTCGTCTTAAATACAGATTCTTGATTACAAAGATTGTGTTTCATGGTTATAAGGTTGTCCTTTTGCAGGATGTTTAAGATTGAAGTGCACCCTAACATGAAATGTTTTTCAAAGATTATTAATATTATAGAGGCAAGAACAGTTTTGTATAACATTGTAGCCTGATGAAGCAGTGTTTTTTTTTTTCTTTTTTCTGTGGAAAGAGAGACTTTAAAACAAGTGTATTTTGGCAAGCATCTGCATGAATTTGACTCTTCTGACACTTTGAATGGTACTATGGTACCACATGGCAAGTGGAATCAAGGCTTCCTCCAGTACCTTTACGCTGGAATGACTACTTTCCCAGTGATATAACAGTGAGAGTAAGAGAAAGCTTGTGTTAAAGATCATGAAAGTAAAAACACAGGTTTCTCCATAAAATGCCTTTTTTTTCTCTTTACGTAACCACTCTCTCACCCCTCTTCCCAGGTTACTGAATGTTCTCCCTGTGGTCCCCGCATGTGTTTGCATAGTGATGTAGGATGTGTTTATATCAATGTTTCATTGCATCACCGGTGCAGTGGAATAAGTGCTTCTCATCAGCAGAATTGCTCAGGAGTTTTGAGATGGGGTTGCATATCTTCTTGTAGGATTGAGACGAAGAGGATCTTTCAGACATTTTCATTCACGGATGCATTCCACCACCAGTGCATTTAATGGAAAATTAATCTTTTTTTTTTACAGCCTGTGTGTTATTTTTATACATTTCTTCCCACATTCCCACACATTTATAATATCATTGTATCTTCCAGCTTAATTACTGAGCTCTGGTGATGTTGATATAACCCTGTAGAGTCCAGCAAGGCAAGAAACTGGAGCAATCAAAGATCACACATGTTGTAAACATCTGTTTTCCCTTTCTTACTTGGAAAGAGAAAAAAGAAAATTAATGCAAATGTTAAAATTATTTTCCAAGCTGTTGTTTATAGACGTTTATTTGGTTTTGAAAAGCTCCTGCTATTTGGTTTTGAAAAGTATCTGCATGACCCAGATCTCTGCAATTAAATTGGTGAGTAAAATTAACTGATTGGTGGCTGAAACTACAAAAATAGAGACCCAGGTTGTGAAAAAAACCCTTCAGTCCCTGTTTCTGCTCCAGTGCAATCAAGAGTTGGTTTAGCCTTTGTAAATTGATTACGTTTCAGCACATTTTCTGTCCATTGGATAATCCCACTTTGGCACAGTTCCTCACATCCCAGGCATTCTGTTTCAGCATTGTTGCCAGCACATACCAAACAACAAATGGGAATCTTCAAAGTCTCTGACCTAAATTTTTGTGAATATGAGTAGATGCATAATGTTACTCTGGAAGATGCAGAAAATATTTAGAAATAATTGCGGGGAGCTTGATTTGTTGGTCAATACAAGTAAATATACTCACAAACCATAAATGTTGGCAGCAGCAAGCAAGACTTGCTTAGCTCAGCACTCCAGTTCTCGCTCGGCTGCTCGGTTTTTGAAAGTGTCAGGAATATTTGCCTCTCTGATTCCAGGAGCGTAATGGCAGCCTCGTGATTTAGTCTTTGAGAATAACCACGTCCTTGAACTAAAAGCTACAACTTTCATTTGCATTTTAAGATTTTTTTTGTATTTTTTTTGGGAAATCAATACAAAACTTAGCTTTTGTTTTCCCTCCTACTTCTCATATTTCCCATCTGTGCCATTGTATTGTATCATTTTTTCAGCTTTGTAAATTAATCCTCAGCAGTCGGTTTGTATTCCACAGAGATTTGTAGTATTGCAGATCTGCTCTATTTCTGAGAGAGAAGAATCTCTAAACCAGGCTACCATAATGAACTTTATCTAATTTAAGTTTAATTATGTATATATGTATGTATCGCTCTTTCTCTTTTCTCTAAAAATAAATCTTTGTGTCTGAATCGCTGTCTGTGTCTAAAAGTAGTTTTGTGTGCATTTTCCCTTTAGGTGGCCAACCTGGCATGCTCCATCTCCAACAACGAGGAGGGAGTGAAGCTGGTCCGGATGGCAGCATCTCAACTGGAAACTCTTTGCCCCCAGGTACCTGTCTCTTTTGCCCCCCGATTTCCAGCCAGCTCATTGAGTGTGCACCTCTTTGAGAGTCTGCCACATTGTCTTTTAATACTACTGCTAAGAGTGGCCAAAAAAGGCTAGGCCATTATTATAAGCTTTAATTAAAATAGGAGCTATTCTGTGTTTTTTTTTTTTTTTTTTTTTTTTTTTCCTCTCCATATGACAATTTTGATATACAGCTTTTGTCAATCTTTCAGCCCGACTGACCTGGAATTAAATATTTTATAACCAGATTAGGACAATATTTAATTTTTTGCAGCTTTCATTTACAAATCTTAATTGGGTTACCAAATCAAGGTCGAGGTCAGAATGTGAGCGTAAAGCAACTAATAGACCTGGATTACACTGATTTACATACTCTGCAATTTATTTCCACATCTGTGCCAACTGGACAAAGAAATGTGTGTTGTAGATGTCTTTCTTCCCACAATGTATTAATTAAAATAATAATATATGGAAAATAGTCACAAACATGCCACACAAAAAGTGGCTTAGCTAGTGGTGTTAAGAGGAAAAACAAACAATCAGTTGAAGTTGCCAGTGCAGGCACATGAACAAACACAGAATTTTGTGTTTGTTGGAACATAAACCTTACTGAAGGGTAACACTACCTGGAATTCAATTCCAGGTCTCTGTGGTGCTAAGTTAGAAATTCACCCCCGTGAAACCTGTGGACCCCCTCCTGTGTCAAGTTCTGAACACAAGAGGAATCAGAAACTCTCTGAAAAACTTGACAGAGAATATCTTCCTATCTCTATCTTTATTTTTATACATATATAAATATACGTAAGAAATGGTGCATGTCACAGTCACAGGGCTCTGTTTGCCCTGCATGTTTTATTAAACTGTGAAATACCTTTGATTAAAACAAATGAAAAAGAATAACTTTTAATCCAGAAGTTTGTGGGTATGTTGAATCCAGCCAATAACTACCTTAAGACACAGTTAGATGAACAACATTTTATTAACACTGTCTCCAACAAAGCTCTGACTGGAAAAATATCCAAGTAGAAAGACTGCAGTTATTTTCTTAATCAGATAATTTGCCATGATTATTTTGTAGTGTGCATGTGAGTGTATTGACTGACTGTGCGCCCCCCTACCTCACCCCTCCAACCTGTGCTGGACTCTCTGAAATCTACTGGGTCGGTAATTGCCAGTCCCCCTCCCCCGCTTCCAAAACTATCAGCCATCTGTGTACAAAAACCCGCAGTTCCTAATTTAACTGTTTAGATACAAAATTTGTTAGTTCATATCAAAACAGCAAATTGTTTGGTCCAACTGTGTGATTTTAATTTCACACATGATATAGTGGAAAGAGCAGACAATTCAGGTAGAGTCGAGGGGGGAAAAAAAACCTTTACCATGCTAACTACTAGTCCCTCATCTGCACCTCTGAGCCTTGTCAGCTCTCTCCACTGTGCTGCCATTGCTCTTTTTAATCTCATCTAATGACTCCCATTCATCCTGAGCTTTGATATCCACAGATGTTTCTTCCCCCAAAACAGGCAGCTATTAGTTTTATTTCATTCAATCCTTCAAAACACTCTGTGTCTATAATCACTCCCAGGAATGAATTGGCTTCATGCTGCAGTCCCAACATTGGGGTGGGAGAGCAGGGGGGCTTCGTGCAATCAACCCACAGTATGCTAATGTTGTGGCTGAGGGCTATGCCGTAATGGAGCTTTAATGGCTGTAATTGGGTGATTACAGGTGATTAATGCAGCGTTAGCCCTTGCTGCCAAGCCCAACAGTAAGGTGGCCCAGGACAATATGGATTTGTTCAAGGAGCAGTGGGAGAAGCAGGTCCGCGTCCTCACTGATGCCGTTGATGACATAACATCCATTGATGACTTCCTCTGTGTGTCTGGTGAGTGGTAATTATTTGCATGAATAGATATGTTATTCATCTGTATTTGTTCAGGCTTTGATGGCTGATTAAATGTAAAAGAAAAGGGTAAGAAAGAAAGAAAAGAAGTGAAAACAGACACTTCACTGTGTATAGACCGAATCACTGTGACGTCATGCTAACAACAACAGTCACTTCCAGGTAGACAACTGGCAGTTTGACTGAATTGCAGACATATGTGAAATTGGCAAACTTGTTTATTTCTGTTGTCATTTTCAGCCGTAACTGTAACGTTTAAAGATATATAGTTAAACACAGTGATCCGACCTATCTGAAGTTTCTGCTGTGCTGTCTTTGTTAAACCAAATCTACCCAACAGTAACGTCTCACCACCGGTCGGACTAACTGGTGGCTGCATTACCACTGCTTTACTCATTCACACTTACTTATGCTTACTTTTAATTACTTTTACAACTTACTGTTTATACTTACTTATACTTATATACATTTGCTTCTTTGTTTACTTCTTTATTTGATTAAACTGTCATTTATTTTTGATCAGCACCATTTAAATTATATGTACGTGATGCAGGGTTGTTGTAAACAAACATTGAGATTGGTTCTATCGTTAGCCAGCTCATTTAGTCTCCTTTTAGATGGATTCTTAAGAGGAGGTAAAATAGCTGTAAAGGAGCTGAGGTATTAGTCTTCTCTGATGAGAGCCATGCGTACCAAGAGTGATTGAACTGAACAGAGGAAAGCACTGAAGCATCAGCAGAACTACAGCTGAAATTGACATCCTGTCACGTGTGTTAAAGCGCACAAATGGTTTGTCAGGCATACCCTTAAAGAGTTCTCATTAAGCATTAAGCAGAGTGACTTCTCTCACCTCCAGCCAAGGGCAGACTGTAATTTACACAGTGGACATTTGCATTTTACAGGCTCTCCATTAATAAGCAGTCTGAGAATTTGTCTTCAGCCCTCCCCATCCTATCTTTGTGCCTCCCAGTAGCCCTCTTAATTTCAAGGCTATGCAAACAGCGTGAAGGCTGGGGATTTCCTCATTTATACTGGTACAAACATGTGCCATCTTTGGTTAAAGTATGTCTCAGGTTAAAAAAATGAACATATTTCCACACTAACTTCTAACCTTTGTATCCAGGCAGGCTCATGGCATGTTTGCAACAAGGTGGTTGACTAACAAAACGTATAAACAACTAACTGCATCATTGTTTTATGTCCCCAGAGAACCACATCCTAGAAGATGTGAACAAGTGTGTCATCGCTCTGCAGGAGAAAGATGTGGATGGTTTGGATCGCACTGCTGGGGCTATTCGAGGCCGTGCTGCCCGAGTTGTCCACGTGGTCACTTCTGAAATGGACAATTATGAACCTGGAGTCTATACCGAGAAAGTCTTGGAGGCCACCAAGCTCCTCACTAACACAGGTATGACACAAACATTATGTAATGAAACTTGCACTTATGTGCAAGTGATTTGAATTTATAAAGTATTCAGTGTTCACTTAAACAAGATTATGGATACATTCAAAGTGGAGAGGCCATATCCAGATGTGTTCACTCATGTTCTTACTCAGGCATCTACTCTTAAAGGGTTGTTTGAACATCTTAACTTAGCACATCGTTTCAAGTTTGAACGGTAGTGACATTTAAAAAAGCAAACATGTTTAAAGATACACCGAAATATGATGGAAAATGCAATTTTTTGAAAATCAGAGACTGTTTTCAGCCATTTCCTCAATACCCAGTTTACATTGTGAATGCAGGATTGTGAGATCCAACCACTTCTGACACAACTGATGCTACTAATCTGCACAGAAAGCACTGTACAATTGTTGGATACCCCTGAATATCTTAACCCAAGTTATGTCATAGAAGTTGTTTTTGTTCATATACTGTCATATATCATTATCAGCCAGTATGCATAAGCTGTGTTAGCCTCTGTCTCAAGCAAGCTAACAAGATGGCAGACTGCCTTGTCGGTTGTCAGACCTGGAAATGGCTTGGCCCTCTCAAAGCTGGGCCCATCAGAAATAAGGAATCGCTGGCTGTAGTTCAAGCAGGAATCTCTGCTGTGCTTTAGAGAGGTGGTGAGCTCTGGAGACATAAACTGTCGAGAGAATTTTTGTCAGACTTTCCCTCGTCCCCTCCACAGTAAAGTGAAGGGATTCAGGTGTAAACTCAGACTCACCCTTTAATTGTAGACTTATGCTCTGACATGCACTGTCATCTGTCTGACCAGTGTAAGTGCATTAAATCAGGTAAGGTGGTGAAATTGGAGCATAGTTTCAGAGACTTGCAGGTCATTTAAATAATGTGGATTTTATCAGTCAGTCTTATCTCACTGGTTTTAATGCTTTCTGACTCAAAGACAGAACATGTTTTTTTTTCCTTTTATCTGCCATGAATAACAAAAAATAGACATTGTATGCAAATGTCTGTGTATATATTGGGCATTTATTAAACATCCTAGTAGCAAAAAGCAAATTACACCAACAAATCCAAAGCATGACTATATTTCACAACACAGTATCAAAATAAAAACAGCAATTGTGGTCTTAAGTGGCTGACAAAAAATAAAATATTGAACAGTGAAAAAAATCTCTAGTCTCTAGATCAGTGCCAGTTTACAAAACCTTATGCATATGTAATCTCATCATGTTCTTTTAATATCGTGATGCATCTGCTAGTAGGATTCTGTCACATTCTGTCACTGAGAAAAAAAGATAAGACTAATGTTTGCAGCACTACAGTTGATTAGTTAGACATTTGAGATGGATAAAATGGATGTTGTCTTTTTAATATAAAGGTTCACAGTGTCACAGGGTTTTTATATTTCCTTTTAACATAATTTTCATACAGAAGCCTGCAGGTTTTAAACTGTCTCTAAGCACAAACCAAATCCTCTTTTTTTTGCTTCTCTGTGCCTTCACATCTGCATCCTGACTTCCATGTCTCTCCCATGAAGGCCCAGCTGAATTCTAAATACTGAATTTCAAATACTATTAATGCAGATGTGCTTGAGAGCCCTCTGGAGCTGTTATTATATTGTCAATGGGGCAAAATACATGCCCGCTGGGGCAGCTTTGCAAAACCTTCTATTGGAAAACTCTGTCATGCTAAATCTGGGATCTATTCCCTCAAGCGTTTTGTTCCCTATTTCTCAAAGACGACAGCGAGTAAGTAAACCAACAGCACAGAATTTAATCTGTCAAAGGTTAATTTAATCACCACACTTTTTAATAAATTATTCAGAGGCTACTGTTTTCACAGGCATAGAAAGAAGTACCCTTTGATAACTTGTAATCTCTGGTAATGTCATAGATGTGGAATAGAAACGAAGCTGGGCTGAGGCACACTGCTGTGGTAAAATCTGCTTTCACAAACCCATGGACTCTTGTGTGTCGGAGGTGGTGGGTGGGCAGTGTGTTTATGCAATTAGTCATTCTGTCAATGTCGAGATTTTTTTTTTTTTTTTAAATTATTCATGTGGTATAACATTTCATGCCTTACTCAAGGTATATAAACGAGCTTTTGCTGTCTGTTCTTTTACACTGTGGTTACTCTGGAAATGTTCCTACCTTCACTGTGTTTTTTGGAGTGAATCTTCTTTGATATTGTTTTTCCCACCTTCATCTCACCCTCCTTCAGTCATGCCACGGTTCACAGAACAAGTAGAGTCTGCAGTGGAGGCCTTGAGCGCAAACCCCTCGCAACCTGTGGATGAAAACGAGTTCATCGATGCTTCCCGTCTGGTATATGATGGCATTCGCGACATTCGCAAGGCTGTCCTCATGATCAGAGTAAGTCATACTGGTTTTTTTTTTCCCCCTCCACTAATACAACAGAAGACTTGATTTTCTGCCATGAGCTTAAAATCCATATTTTTTATTTTAAATGACAGTATAATCCCTTCCTTATTCTGTGTTAAACCTGAACTGTGGGAGTTACATTTTCTCTCTAGAGCTTGGACACAGTCCTAACTGTCAGGAGTAATGCTCCTTCACTTCAGGATTTGTTTTCATGTGTATAGAAAGGTTTACCTTCAGCATGACTTGCCTTTGATCACATTAAGAAGCTGTAACTCCATGAAAGCCACGCAAACCCAGTGTAAAGGTTAAAATGAATTATCCGAGGATGGCATTAATTTGATGCAGTTTCTTTTAAAAAATGTCAACAGAAGTCATCTAATCCCCCAACATTGTGTCATTGGTTATTGTAGTGTGTGTGTGTGTGTGTATGTGTGCATAAATAAATAAAATATGGCCATTGGTCTCTGCACCAGATGTTATTTTTAATGGTACGTGAGAAACAGTATATGCGTGTGGTCTTAGAAGCCAATGATTAGCTTGTCTCAGGCAAGAGCCGACCTAATTGACCAGACTTGCTATCTAGCCTTAGTTGTCTGTGGGTTAATGGCCTTTGCTTGAGTACAACAACTATAACTGAGACAGATGGTAGTTGGGTACCATTGAAGCGTTACCTAATTGACTGACAATGAGCTGACAACAAAACCCACTGCAGCTGTAAAGAGAAATGAATCGTTCTTAAGGCTTTATAATATAACTAGTTTAACTACTTAAAAATGCCAAATTTGATTTCTCATATATTAAGAATTAAGTTGATTTGTTTAAACTGGTCCTCATGTGTAACAGCTTAATTATGTATTTACTATGTGGAGTTACAATGTGCTGGTTGGTTGTATTATGCCATCTCCCATTATTTTCAACACTTTAATCTTTTGAATTGTAATTATTAGTCCTGACAGCACATTTTGTGTTGACAGTGGTGCTCCAAACCCTGCTTGGGCTCCTATTAAAAATGCCGCTTAGACATAGACAAAAACCAAATGAGAGAGCAACCATTATGCAGTATTTGCATTATAATAAGCAACTGATTTAAGATGGAAGTTTTAATTAGCATTCTTTAGTTGGACTGCGAGCCAGAGAGCTACATTCGGTCTCCCTCTGCCCCAGCTCCACTCTTGTTATCTAGATTGATTAAGCTGTTAACACCGGGCCTGTGGGGCAGGCTGAACGCTACCAGGTGGGTGGTTGTGTGTTGGTGTGCATGCATGTTAAAAATATCAGAGGATTTATTAAAAAAATGTTGCTTACTTATAATTAATCCATCAGATACATTCTGCCATTGGCTGAAAGCAGGAGATAGTGATGTGACTCAACTTCATCCATTATCTGAAAAAACAGTATGTAGCTCCCCATGAGCTTGCCAGGATTTTTTGATCAGGTGTGAGAAGTAATCACCGCTGGTTTTATAGTAATTATTCAGCAGGAAATGGCTCAGCTGCTTAGTCGGGTGGAATTTTCAGTAGCATCTACACAGCCGTCTCCTTAAACTCACTCTAATTGGTGTTGTTTGTAATGGGATTAGACAAGTGTATCAAAAACATTCATTTCTATCTCAAAGAACCCTTTGCTTGGCTAAACTGTCCTTCAATGGTTCAGTTTACACATGAAACCATGTATGTTTAGCTCTGAGTCTATAGAAATACGAAACATTCCGAATCCACTGTGTTGAGAGCACTATGATGCAACTTCTCGAGGGCATTTCCACTCACACACTGTCTCTAGCCATCTTTCTGTCAACCCTCACATGCATGTGCCGCACAGTGACCTACTCGTAAATCAGAACAGACAAGTGTGTGGTTGGGGCTACTCAAGATAGACAAGTCTTTAACCTCTGTAAGTGGTGCACAGGCAGCCTATGTTGGACGTCCCTTGGATATTTGACAGGTGGACAGGACCCTCTCCTCACCTACAGCGACATCAGACAATACGCCTCGCAGACATCAAACTGTCTCAAACTCGCGGAGCTGCTGACAGCGAGATACAGGGGGGCAGCTGTTGCTACCTTATGATTTGTGCTGTGCATCACGGCCCAAGGTGATTTTGCCCGCTCTTAAAAAAAAAAAATTATGCGCTACTTACAGAGGCTGTGAGCAGAATGTCACAAAAAGAATATCAATAGGGGATTTCACTGTTTGACTGCACTGTATATATCTATAGCAACAGACAACAATACCAGATAGAACTCCTTTCTAGCGTCGTCATGATAGAGACAGAGTACAACATATCACACTCTGAAAAGTATGCCCACCGGAGGGGGAAACATTCAGCGCCATAATATACAAGCAAGGGCTCAAACGCTAACAAAATGCCTGTAGCTAGCTAAAAACATTAGATTTCAGCATGTCAAAGGATTATTGTAACACCTTGTGTCTACCAGAGAGGAAAAGGCACTTTATAGCATATGCTGAAACATGTTGCATTAAGATGTAATGCATGAATGCAAGGGCTGATATCTCGTCTACAGTAGAGACAGTACAACTATATAGAAAACCCCACTATATAACAGACTGGCATGACGTTTTTCACAGCTCATATGGTGAGTACAGTTTCTAAACATAGGCAGGGAAATTACATGCACAGATATGCAGTCATTTCCCATTCAGGCTCTTTTTACAGTTAACATTTCAGCTGATTGCAGGTTAGCTATTCTGCTATTTTAAGGTCTATTACAAACACTGCATACCTTTCAATTAAACAGCTGTTCTGTTTTTACTTTCAACCTGCATGTTCTCTGTGACTAGCAGCGTGTCCAGGTATATGTGTCAATTTTACGGAGGTTTTTGAGCTGCGGGCTGTCCGTGCAGCTCAGGTCGGATCTGTCTCTTCCACCACACAGCACACAGCTCTGTAACGTTATCCACTTTTATCTTCTTAAAGGCTCAGTTTTGTGGTTCGGCAGCTTATAAAAACTTGTATCTGGGTACTTTACCCTGCTGGTAGTGCATCCCACTGCACAGCAGCTTATAGGCATTTTTCTGTTGTTTGCTAGCAGACAGAAGTGACAAGGAGGCACCTTCACTTAATACAAAGTCAATGGAGAGCGATGAATTGTTTTCCCCTCCGTGGTGAGCGGGACTTAATTGCGCTCTGTCTCTGTACTGTAATTTCAGCCCTCCCCTGTCGTCTCCTAACTGGCACTTCAGATACCATCTGGTCATGTATGCCTCATAGAGGTGAAACTGAATGTTTCAGCCACTCACAGTGGAGATACTGGACATTACAAAATTAAATATTGATTCATTTGTTTTGCCACCGTCTGAAAAATGGAATAAAGATCTCACTTACTCTGATAAAAGCCCTTTATTATCAAACTACAGGCTACTCTTGTCACTTTTCTACAGTAGTTTCCCATTGGGTGCCCACCATGAGCTATCGTTTCTGAGCCTCCCACATTCACAGGTTATCTGTTGCACAGGCCACAGCAGGTGATATCTCTGCCCCACTGAACAGCATTGTCTGGGTTGAAAGAGATGCCTATGAGTCACTACAGCTTTGTATCTGAAACCATACCCCTTATTCCCTGGAGAACAAGAGCATCTCTACATTCCATAAAGCAGAGTAAGGTTGTTCAGAGACCTTCAGCTATTTTTAGATGTGAAGGCTCCAAATCCATTACAGAAGGGAGGTATTGAGACAGCTGGATAAGCATGAGTAGCGGCACAGGCGTGATAATGCACCTTTATCTGTCCACATCATCTTCCTTGTGTCCGTATCACCACCAGATACATTTTCCTGTCAGGCAGTATTGTATTTTGCCGTAAGCATGACCTGTTGAGATAGAAATTCTTTTGAATATTAATATTTATGGAAAAACATTTGCTCATGGCTTGTTTTGCATTCAAAGCTAGGGAAGAGGTGAAGGATCACAGATGAAGTAGCAACACTCTAGAAGAGTACAACTCATGTCTCACCCTCCTTTCTACAGATAGCGGCGACAGATGGGACTCAGAAGCGTTTTGCTCCCAATATGTTTCATACCAGCTCGTACCTTCATTTTCCCTCTCAAAATGCGCAGGCAGCATATTACACTTGATTTACAAATTCATTTAGCGTTTACAGTTTCTTTTACCAAGCTACAGGGAAGAAGACATTTATCTGAGGCTGTCCTGGCTGGCAGCACCAAGGCATTTCTCATAGATAGTAAGCAGGTTGGTTATTTAATAGGGCTCAAAAGGCTGTAGTATGCCAATATTATTTTATATTCTCCGCTAACAACAGATTGTTCTTACCTTATTTTTATTTTATACTCAATGAATACTCTTGTTTCTCCTCCTCACCTTGTACGTTTGTCCCATTACAGACTCCGGAAGAGTTGGACGACTCTGACTTTGAGACCGAGGACTTCGATGTTCGCAGCAGGACCAGCGTGCAAACAGAGGATGACCAGCTTATTGCCGGCCAGAGTGCTCGGGTGAGTGTTACTTTTCTACTTCTAGTATTAACAGACATTCCCTAGTCTGCTCCCTAAACAGCACATACCCTGTTAATGGTCTGAAATCTTCAGTTATCACATGGCATCAATTATACTTTGTGAGAAATGAGGAACAGTATGAGGAAAAAAACACATACACGCATTAAAAATACGCACATTTATGTTTTTGGTATTTCCATTTAGCAGAAAGCGTTCAGTAGAGCCCCACAGAACAGAGACGTACTTGAAGAAGGTTAAATATTGACTTGCAGGCTTTAGTTATATGCTTAAGTTATTAAGTTGAATATTGCTGTCCAACTTGTGTCAATTATGTGTTAATTCTCATGTGGCATGTTTGACAAAGCATTAGAGAAAAAACTATACTCACTTTCCTGGTACAATGAAATACTTTTGTTTTTTTTCTTTTTAGAATTTTTTCAAATTATCCGTTATCAGTGCCAGCTAGTTTTCAAATGCCATGTGTGAACCCTTGAATTTGTGCTGGTGGTTGATTCATTGAATGTGCAGGTCAGACTTTTCAAGCACTCTGCTGGCTACCAGAAAAGACTCTCATCAGATAATAAGTCTGCTTTTGTTTGCACTCCTCATGGCAGGGGTGAAATGAAGTGTGAATCCAAGCTGTTTTGAGCCTGGATTGCTGCTCTTTCTGTTGTTTTGTCTTGTGCAGTGATGCTACAGTGAAGTGGATAGGCCAGTATTGTCATTGTGTGTATGTTAGTGTTTGCCTTCTTACAAAATAGCTTTTTTTTCCATTTTAAGATCACACTTTAACTTTAGAGGCTAACTGCTTTAATGTCTTAAAAAAGAAAGAGTGATAAATTAATCTCAAAAATCCCTAATGGCGCATCAGTACATTTCCATGCTGTTTGTTTTGATCACTGAAGATTATCTGACTGTTTTGTCTGATAGGCGCTTTCCATCTTTGCACTGCCCTGAAGAGCCTTACTGAAGCTTAGGTGACTCTGGAGAGAGAGTCCTATTTACCAGTAATGGAATGAACGCTCTTGCGATGATATTCGATTTCCTGCTCTTAAGTGTCTATCCACTTCGGCCTCACAAGCTCATTCATTAAATGTTTGATTGCCTGTTTGGAAGTTGCCCTTTAACATCCACCCCAAGAGGATGTATAGGAATGATGCTAAACACATTTGCACATGGTAAATAGTAAATGGACTGCATTTATATAGCACTTTCCTAGTCTTCCATCCACTCAAAGCGCTTTCCAATACATGCCAACATTCACCCATTCACACACACATTCATACACTGATGGATGAGGCTGCCATGCAAGGCGCCAACCTGCTCATCAGGAGGAGTTCCTAATGCTCATTCACACACACTCACACCGATGGCACAGCCTTCGGGAGCAATGTGGGGTTCAGTATCTTGCCCAAGGACACTTCAACTGGAGGACTGGAGGAGCCAGGGATCGAACCGCCGATCTTACGATTAGTGGACGACCCGCTGTAGAGCAGGTCATGATATGATATTAAGTACTGCTAAACAAATGCCCTTATATTGATCTTCTTCAGTGGCCAGAGGCACTGAGTTGAGTAAATATATATTACATACACATAATATTACTTCATGGCTGGCAGCCCTGTTTTGAACCCAGTTTTTGTGGTTAAAAAAAAAAACTAAAACTAAACTATTTTTACAGTCCCCACTTACCCAGAGCCAATCAGAGAAATGTACATCTTAAAGCACTGACAATTCATGCAGCAATTTTTCAATCTTCAGACTTCATTCCAACATGCCTTTTAAGCATCTAGATGATTAAAATTCAGCACTAAGAGTTAAAAAAAAACAATTGACTGTCCTAATAAAAAATGGAAGTGCATGTAAAAAATGTTAGAATGCACAGAAGAAGTTACAGGAGGAACAGTGTAGTCTGCAGTACTCCCTCAGTGGTTCTCTGCTGTAATCTCGCACAACACCATGCTCTTGCCTGGCAAGAAAACTTGTGTGCATCCATGGAAACCATAGGGGATGATGTAAAACAAAATGCCCCGGAGACACAGAAATGGCCTCAGCAACAGTGTGTTGAGGTCTAGTGTGCTAACCCTGTATGCTTTCCATAATTCCTCCTTTAGGCTATCATGGCCCAGTTGCCCCAGGAGCAGAAGGCGAAGATTGCAGAACAGGTGGCCAGCTTCCAGGAGGAGAAGAGCAAGCTGGATGCTGAGGTGTCCAAGTGGGATGACAGCGGCAATGACATCATTGTGTTGGCTAAGCAGATGTGTATGATCATGATGGAGATGACAGACTTCACCAGGTGAGTTTGGACAAACAGCTTGGCCCTGAGCCATTTTCTCCACTAGCAAATGGTCTGTTTTTTAATTGTAGATAGGAGAGAATGGCTGAGTAAATGATTTGTGGCACAATCTAAATAATTCCTTTGATCGATGATCAGCCTATCTACTAAAGGAAGGAATCTCTGTCTGTGTATTTGTATGTCTTTATATCCTTTGTATCTCTTGAACCAATCATCCAATTGACTCCACACTTGGCAGGTGCATTGCTGGGGAACAAAGTGAGGCAAATTTGGTGCAATTTGAACGTGACACGTTATTAATATTAATAAACTTAAAATAAACCAGCGATGAATGAGTCATTTCGCTCTGTGCAGGGGCAGGGCGGAGCTTCAGGGCTCTGCCAACTCAAGCGTGTCAGATAGACCAGAGTTGAGGCGTGAAACGATTCATAGAAAAGTATTCTAAAAGGAGAAAACTAGACGGTGAAAACAGAGCTTTTAATCAAGAATGGACACTCCTACCCCATGTCTAGACAGAAAGTATAGTGTAAGCAGCTTGTTTAGCAGATCAGCAACAGCGTGTGACTACACAGAAGGCGTTCAGGTACATTGTTGAGCGTAGGTCACCCACGTTTTAGAAGCACTCAGAGCCCAGTACACAATGACTGTAGTTAATGTGCATAAAACAGAGCAAATACTTCCATGGGCAGTTCAATTTTGTGAAGCACCACTACAGACAAAGCAAACGTCTTTTGGGCAAACATAGCATGAGCAGCATGTTTAGCACATCAGCAGCAGCAGCAGTGCATGAACTGTTGTGTTTACACAGGAGGCGTTCAAGTACATGGTTGAGCATAGGTCACCTGCATTTTGAAAGTGCTCACAGCTCAATACACCATTATGGACACACGTAAAATGAAGGGAAGACTTCCCGCGGGCAGTTCAAAACCAGTTTGTCTCATGTGAAGTGGCACTACAGACAAAGCACAAATCTTTGAAGCAAACAGATTCACTCAAATCCAAACTGAAGGCACAGAAAATAAACAATCTAAGAGCCAAATATGATTGATCCAATTTATTTCAGGATGCACAGTATTTTATTTCTAAATGCAGCCCTTATTTTACTTCAAATGAGAAAATAACATTTATTTACTATTATAACACTTCTAATTTATAACATCTGTGTATAATAGATTGTTAGTTTCTTTTATGTTGTTAATGTATATGCTCATTCACACCTCAAAACGACTGTATTCATTTTTCTCTGCATTGAAGCAGCGACCGGAGGCCAAGCAATCGACCCGCTCAGGCACATTTTGAACGGGCACTGCACTAGTGTCAGTTAATGTTTGTAGTCTGGTGTGAGTTTTCGTAGTGCTTTCTTCATTCACAGGACCAATATGCATATGCCGCCCTACCCTCTCCTCACATTAATATTCTAAGAGTTGTGCAATTTAAGCAAAATGCCTTCAAGACAGAAAGCATGTTTAAGTTAAGCCTGTGTCAAATACAATCACCCAATAATCCCACATTTGTTTCCCAACATTTGCCATATCTGCACAATACTATGCTCCAGTTTAACACTACTGTTCATGCATCAATGCTCTTCATTTTCCTTGAGCAGCACTGTAGGTAGGATTTTATTCTTGATTATTTTTCCACCCTCCCCTAATCTTAATATGCACAACCATAAGCAGTGCATCAAATCTCTCTCTAAAGCTGGGTGTGCACAGTAAATCTAAAACGGACAGCCTCTCTCAGCAGAGCTGCAACAGGATGGCCGTATTCACACTTGTCAGTGGTTTGTAGAGGCGATAAAGCTGACAGAGAAATCGTTGAACCAAAAAACAATCTCAAGAATTCTGAATGAGCCAGGTCTAGGTTAGTGCTCTGTATGTTCAAATACCACACAACACTGAAGTAGTCATTGTTTTAATTACCCTAGGTATGCATCCTACTCCCCCATGCCTCCAGCTAAACAGCTATAACATTTTAGTGATTTTCCCTCTGGCAGCCCATTGCGAAGGATGTGACATTGATAAACAATACCTAAAGGGACTTTTAAAGAACTTAATACAGAAATAAAATTACAGCAATGAAGACTGGTTTAGGCAAAGGAATTGAGAAACTATATTTTTAAAACCTCATTGGTAGATGAGGTTACAGTGGCTGCATTATCTTGTGTATAAGACGGTGTACATGATATTTGAGTATGAGGCTAAGTGTGGTAATATTAATACTTTTAAACTGGAGCAGGACAAAATTTCCATCTCTGCATGCTCGTGTAGCTCACACTGTGTGTGGAGGATGTGAGGGGACATTTTAGCTGGCTGACTGTATTTGCACCTGACTATATTTGTAGGACTGTGCCTTTTTAAATTTTCAAGTGAATTACTCAGAGGACATCTTGTGCTAACTGAGTCACATCCATCATGACGATCAAAAGCTGCCTCTCTATCTTCATCTTCTGAGAGGGTCAAAAATCCCGTTTCCTTAGCCTAAGCAGTACAATACTGGCAAAGTGTAGCAGAAATCAAAATACTAAGACAGCCAGTGATCTGACTGAGGTTGCACAGAGCCCTGCATATTTTTTATTTGGTCCCTTTTCAGCTGAAGGACCTCGAAAAAAATAATTGCTGCCACTGTAGACACACATGTTAATGCAATGCAAATGACTCTGCCTTCCATCTCAACATGCCTTCCATGTTTCTTTATTAGATGGTGTCAGCTGTGTATATATATTTTAAGAGGTTATTGATTGCAGTGACATCTTTATATCAACATAAAGGCTGCTTCTCTCACGGTTTAGCGATGTAAAGCAGACCCAAGGAATACAAATGAAAAAAATCTCTTAAGGAAAACAACCCACTGAAGCTTTTTCAATACTGCATTTAATATAAATGGAGATCATTACATGCTGAGTATTATTCTTAAATGCAATCATTTTGTATAATTTAAGCTTATGCATTTTGTAGCTTAAAATTAAAATCGTTAAAGTAAAAACAACAAAGCAGGCATAAAAAAGCAAACAAAGCAAAAACAGAATGACCTCATTTTGAATGAAAATGTGGGGACTCTGACTTGGAATAAATGCTTGTAACTTTTGAGCACTAAATCAAGTATTGAACGTTGGTAGAGAATGTAGGAACAGATTTTGGTTGTTTACAATATGTTGTCAGAAAAGTATTGTTTTAGTACTGAGAATCAGGGGTTAGCTGATATCATTTAGCTGCTCACAATCATGAGCACTAAATAATTAAGTTTATTCATTGGCCAGTTCGACTCAAGAGAATGGCAACTTGCAGACTACATTAACGTAGCGTAGCTTACATTTGAGTGATGCAAGAAGAGCAATATTGTGTTCTGCTGGATGCCTGACATGAGGCATTTTATAGACAGTGGTTGGATTTTAAACTATGAAAAATCCCAAGCCTCTTATCCCCTGCACATTTCATCTAGGATTTAATAACAAACTGCCGCCGTAAATCATGTTTTTAGATTGGGACGCAGCTCCACTGGTAGCATTTTGTGGATCCCACCAACCACCAAGGTCTTTCAAATTAAATGTGTATTGGAAGCTGGATTGGATTTTTTCCCCTGCAAAACTAACTAGGTGACTGCAACAACACATTCAGGTCGTAATGTTAAAGTTGTAGCTTGGTACATACTGGTAACGTTACACAGCTTTTTGGCATCTCTGAAATGCTTCATTCTCTCTCTCCTTCCAACACGTACTGTAAACTGACATGCTGTGATATGTTATGATGATCATTAGGCCTAATAGGTTCTGGTGTTCAATCAATTCAGAACATATGAAGTAAAACTGGTGTTCATGTCCAGTTTCTCTATTAAATATTTTATTACTTGTTGAGTTGTTCACTCTAGATTATTGTTTGGCTTTATTTAAGACTGCTCAAATGTTAAGTTCCTTTGGATTTGGCTGTGAGATTTCTCTGTTACCTGCCTGGTGAAGAACCAAGGCTAATCTGTGCTACTGTCACCTAGCAACTGCAACCATATGAAGTATTGAGCTATATGCATATTAACATGGTTGTTCTGACTTCATGTGCACATAAAAGCCAATCTAGCATCTGGATCTCCCATTTGATAAACCAAACTAAGCAAACAGTTACTTTATTTGTTCTAAACTTTAACTTATTATATGTATAATCATAGAACATTTTGATTGAATGTGCTCAGTGTTTTAATACCTTAAAACCAATTTTCTCATCTGGTGTTGCAAAGTTACACAGTTGCTTGTGGGAGGTGTTGATTTTAAAGTGTTTTGGGTCGAGCTTTAATTATGTTAGTGATGGCCAATATTTTTATGTTTGCTGATAATTACATTATATTCCTTATGTTAGAATATTGCCATTTGTCATTGTGGGAATGGCTTTCATGCCTATGTTAATAGTGCAGTTATTCTGAGAGTTAGTTCATTTAAGGTGCTGGAACACAACTTAGTGTCGTGACTTTTCTTATTTGGCACACTAAAACTTTGGATCGCTCCCTGTAGGCCCGTGTGTGTGTGTGTATGAGGGAGCACACATGAATGTTTTCCTGGCTGAATATATATCTTCACATTATGCCTTCACTCTCACATGCAGCAGTAGCACATGGAAGGTCAGTAGCTGGCTAATTCAGCCCGCGCCCAAATTATTGCCCCCTCAACCTTGAGCTGGCACAAAGCCTTGCCAAGGTTAATGCTGTATGAGGTAATTGATCCGGACCCTCTCTCCTGACAAATCTGCAGAGAGTGAGAGAGATTCTTTCTGACTCCTGCATTGCTTATGGCTGTACGGTGGCTCTCATGAATAAAGCATGTGTGGCTTAGGATCATGCAACGTATTTGGGAGCCACCTGTCTTAGAGCATTCTGTGCTGTGGAGTACTTGGTCCGATGTGGCTTGCACCCATCTGGAGGCCTGCAGCTGTCACCAGACCTGAAATCCCCAGACCCCTCGCCATGTATAAACCCACTATTAAAATCTCACAAGGGTGTCCTCCTGTCAAGAGTACTAGTGTTTGTCTCCGTGGCCGCCTGTGTGCTTTTCCCTATCACAACACAGTCACTTGGACACCTAGGCAGAGCTGGAAATATGAAGAAATTTATCAGTTGGTCCTTTCAGTTGTTAAATATTTTAGGAAAACATCAGTTGTTAGGGAGAAATAAGTGGCTGCTGTATTTATGCAATGTGAAACTACAGCATTTTACTAAGATCGCTCTTAAACACTCCATGTAGGCTTTTTACCCAGAACCCATCACAGTGCCTCCAGCTCTGTCTCCAGGGGTTGACTTGTCCCTGGAGAGCTTCCAGTCTGTGCTGTGACGCGTGGCCTCTTCCACTAGGACCCTGACTTGCTTTACAGCAGAGCAGCAGAGGGAGAGCAAGAGAAGGGAAGGGTTGGAGACGGGAGGGGAGAGAAGAGGAAGCGAGAGAACAGAACACAAAATTCCATCTGTTCTGGGTTGGATGGCTCATTTTTTAGCCTGGAGAGAGCAGCTTTGAATCCAATTTGTGCCTCTTGCCAACTGTGCCCCAGAGTCCCTTGTGGGGGCAGAAAAACTGCAAATGGCTGACAAGCTTTACAGTAGGTCGGGTCAGGGCTGGACTGACCTGTGTCGGGACTGGCTTTGTTTGACTCAAGAAGGGTCAAAAATGGATGTATAGCGTTAGGACAATCACCAAAGTTTTTAAGTTGAGTCAGACTCTCATGTGTCTTCTTTGAATACATTTTTGTTCATATTTCCTTTGTTCCATAACTGGAAGAAAATGACTTTAAAAAAGAAGAGCTGGTGATGTGTGTTAGGTTCTTGAGGCCATCCTATATACATCAGCCAACGGATATGAAACCGGCACAGTGTGTTTTTTTTCTTTGCCTTCTAATAAACCCTTCAAAGCTGCTTGAAGGACAGGGGCCAAATAGGTTGAACAAAAGAATTTCTGTTGGAATAGAAAGCACATGGCAGTGCTGACAGCTATAATATGATGGCCTCTTTGAGTCAGGGTTTCCCTACAATTCCTTAGTGTGATAGTGCCATTAGGTTCTGCATATTATCCATATATTTTGTGTATCAAAAGCTAAAACTACAGGAAAATAGCAGTTTAACACCTAACTTTAAAGGTGTGATAGTATATTGTCGTGATCCCATTCTTTAAAAACTGTGCCTCTGCATTTAATGGGTTATAAAACAGTCACAGCTCAAACTGAAAAATATGGTGTCAGAGTGTGTTTTGTGTGCGTGGAATCATCTTTGCACCAACACACACACATATATTTCTGTAGTGGTTCCCTGAACTACTCCCATAAGTCATGCCTCTCTATCCATACGCGCCTCTGACCAAAAAACAACCTTCTAAAACAAACAGCCGCTCCATGACGGAGATGCTGCTCCTGCATATTGAATGAGGCTGCAGCAGATCAGAAACAGTGACTGATCTTTCTACTTCTTCTCCCCAGGGGGAAAGGGCCACTGAAGAATACATCTGATGTCATCAGCGCTGCCAAGAAAATTGCAGAGGCAGGATCAAGAATGGACAAGCTGGGCCGCACCATCGCTGACAATGTAAGTTGTTAATGAACCTCCATCCCAAAGGTTTTGATGGAGGCCTACACCTTTGTGCTAGCGACCCCAATATGTAATTAGAATTGTAGCGATGTGCCTCATCGACCCTGTTGGGGCTAGATAAATTAGCAACAACTGCAGCGACATAAAGGACAAACATTCTTGTGCAGAAAAATGGCAGCTGACACTTTATAACGCAACACTAATGTCATGTCTGAGGCAGAGTTGCATGGTTCAGGTTGGCGTAGTACATGGAGAATGTTGTTAAAAGAGAAGCTACACATGTAATTTCCTTTTTTATAAAGCCTGTAACAGCATCCTGTTAACTTTACTTCCTTGTTGTGAATTTGTGGTGTATAATCAAAATGAGAGGATGCTGACCTATGAGTGATTGCTTTGTTCGAGGACAGGGGCGCGTACGTCACTAATGCTACTCCTGCCAACAAAAGCTTCAGTTGTGTATCAGAAAGGTGCTTTTCATCATCATGGAGATGCCTACTTAACCTTAGTAATGCTACATGTCACATTTTCTTTGTACTTAGTTACTGTAGTATTGATAAATTGACATCATGGTGTTGGAGTCTTCTATGTAGACCGCTCATTCTCTGCACTTGTGTTACTGAAGGAACTGGCATTGCTGCGTGCGGTAGTGCTCAAAAGCTTTCATACAGATGCAACTTGACACTCCTTCCTTTTGTTTTTAAATTAACAGCCCTGTTTATAAGCCAGATTTAAAGACTCACTGTAGGAGGTGGTGATATTAATATTCAGTGCTCTCTTTACTCTTAAGCCACGTCTACAAAATGTGATAAACAAAACAACATTCAGTACATGTAATTTTATTTTTTGTACAAAGGCTTTTTATTTAAATTTTTCTCATTTTCATGTTTATGAGCTAATCCAAGTAAAAGGCTTACGCTGTAGAGTCCTACTGATGTTAACATCTGCCATCATTTGTGTGACACCCCCAGTCTTTACCAGTTTCTCTCAGGATCAAACACTCCCCCCCCCCCCCTCCACCCCCCCTCCCTTCTCTGGTCCTTCCATCTCCCACTCCCCAACTCCCGATTCCATCATCTCTGCACATCTATTCCTTACCCCAGAGACTGTGGTCCTTGACACAGGGAAACACGCATTCAATTATCCATGGCCTCATATTTCACTTAAATACTTGCACTGTACTACTCCTCAGGGACACTGTACTTGATTTATCCCCCAACTTATTCATGTGCCATCTCATAGGCACAGAGTTATTTCCTCTGTGTCTGCTATATGTATACATTTTGTTGTTAAATCATGAAAGAGTTTAGTCGTGATGTTTGCAACACGACATGGCTGTCAGATCGAGGTCTTCCCCGGTAAAGACGTCGCTTGTTTCTGTGGTTGAGATGCACCATCTGTGGGTTTCTTCCACTTCAATCCAAGAACACACAGTCGCTTTAGAAGGCACACACTGGCTTTAGATGTTTGCTGTAAGATTTCAATTTCGATAACATCGGATGTGTTGTCAGTCTCTCTTTTACTCCGGTTTTGTTGACATCTCTACTGATATCATGCTGGCAAAAGGTTGAAACAGCATAAAGCCTCATCGTTAAGTCATGATTTCATTCAAACTGAATGATTCATGGCTCACTACAGCACATGGATTTTAATGCTTTGTATTGGTCATTAAGAAATCTGTTTGACTCTATTTTGCGCTATTAAACATTTGTCTCTAAACAGTCAAAGTTTGCCTACACAAAGCAGTGGTCAATAATTGATTTAAGGATTATGTAGTTTTACGTCATAGCTGTTTTTCTCTTGGTGGTTTGTGTAATGAGAAGAGATCTGTTGGAGCTGTTCATGCACTTGTGAAGTATGTTCCACATGTAATGATGCCGGCAAAACAAAAAACAAAGAGCCCCTGCTCATAAAACATTCTCCCTAAATTTTGCTCAAATTCAAAGAGGGTGTAAGATGTATATCAAATAGTTTTGTCTCATTGCTGCGCAGCCAGGGGTTTCTTCAATTATGCCAACATAGACTGGAAACATCTGCATCTAGCTTTCAGCAGATATCTCTCCCTCACGCTCTAATATAATGAGCTGCTGGCCTCCAAGAGCCCTGCACATCTGATATTTTATTTAAGGTGCCCTCAGATCCTTAATATTACAGGCCCATGTCTATCATAAAGTAAAAGTCTTACCTGCACTGACCTAATTGCATCCGAATCATCTGAATAGGGAATAAGCCGTTCTGGAAAGTAACTTTTTTATGCCTCACTGCCGCTTTTGAAGATGCTTATTCACTTTAATGAAAACAGTGTTATCCCCCAAAGAAAACAGATGGGCAACTGTGCAGGTGTGTTAGCGTGCATATATGTGTGAGTGTGTATGCCTACGTACAAACACGTCTGTTGACTGGCCTTCCTCTCAGCAAACACATGTGTATTGATGTGTTAGATTTGAGCGGCTGTTTTATTCTCTTATCCTCAGCTATTTGTAGGTACTCATCTCTATCTCTTTTTTCTATGTATGTTTGTGTGTGTACACTATTAGGGGATTTTGGGGTTTGAAGCACTCAAAGTATGAATAAATGAAGAGCTTTGGCTGTTGGAACAGAAGTCTTTGCCAAGAGTGAGGACCCCTCCAGCCTGTGAACCCATCCAGCTGTCCCTCTTAGCCTTTCTCTCTCAGCAGAGACCAAAACACTAGCAGACCAGGCGACACTCACCCGAAACACATCAGCCAGGGCTCCCAGGGATGAACATGGGGTAGTGGGGAAGAGAATGATGGAGAGATGGGAGAGAGGTAGAAAAGAAGGGGCAGTGAATTTGTGTGGAGAGAGGAACATCCCTCCTGAGAGATGAATCCATTAAGAGTGCTTTGCCTTTTAATTAGCAGTATAATTGCCAGGTGGCAGTTTTTTAAATTTATTTATTTACACAGGCGGTTTATATTTAGGGCCATATCTCGAACAGAGCAGGAGGTGCCACAGGCCCACTTACAGCAAAGGCATGGCACGTTGTGATGGTCTGCATACTCCAGCAGCAATAGTTAAGTGAATCAGCATCAAGATGCACACATACTGACAGAGTCAGAGGAGCAAAGGCAATGCTGGGACTGCTCATTAACCTAGGCATATTAATCACTTGTGCTCTGTGCCTCTGGCATGGAGGGCCTATGAGGGTTTACTCCTCATAAAACACATCGGCAGATGGTCCCAGACTGATAGCACAGCATCTCACCCCACATTTTCCTTCACAAGACTGTCATGGCATGTTTTTGTATTTGCGTATCATGTTCAACAGAGACGTGCAGGTGGACATGGTCTAGTTTGGGGTTTCTGAAAAGCCTGTTAAATATGTGTAATAGAGCCTTATTAAAGTTTAAAGAAATGAGTGTAGTGCAGAGATGAGCTGCAGGATTTAGGTCAGTGCCGTACAAAGGTCTGCACTGCAGTTTATTAAGAATTTATGACCCTCTTCTGCAGGGCATCTTATGAGAATTCCATCTGAGCAGGCTGGTAAACAAATAATGCTATGTAATTGAGATTTATAATGCAAATGTGTTAGCCACTATGTAGTCTATAAATTTCTGCTGCTTGCCTGCTCACCACATAAACACTTGCATGCACACATACAAACACATGCACATAAAACAGGCTTGCATATTTAGAGAATGTGCATGTGCTTGCTGTGTGTGTGCAAGCTTTATTCCCATGATGTATACTGACATACATAGTGTACTTTTCCAATTTGCATTCAATCAGTGGAGATTTATGGTGATCCATGGGCTCTGTTGCTGGTCACAGTCTAATCCCGGCTCTGGCCCTAGTCGCTTAACAGCAGACAGGGTTGTAAATTACCTACTGCAGTGGAGAAGCAAAATCACCCAGAGAGTCCACAAATTCTCAGCTCAGCAGTTCAAGGGTCAGACCTCAGCCAATTGCAGTTAAGCCCAACCAAGAGCAGCTCACCTTATTTTATGCTTGAGAAAATGTATCAACTCCCAATTGATTGTTTTGAAAGGCATTTAACCATGGTAATTCAATATTTATTTTTTTCTGTCAATCCTGAAGGCCAGTAATAAGAGTTGGGTCACCAAAGAGCTCAGAGAGGTGGAGAATCCAGTGGAAGGAACATGAAAAGAACAGCCAAAGTATTTAGATGATTGTATGAAGTCGTAAGTTCCTTTCCTGTGGACAGAATCTTTATAATTCAGGAGAGAAATGGATGACTATGATTTGGATTAAATAGTGTATAGCTATTTAATAGATTTTTGAGAACTTTGTAGGCTTTGTCTTTCAAACTGAAATTGCAAAATAGCTGTCAGGTTTTCAGTTTCAAAAAGGAGTAAAGGGTCAGCCCAAATAAAAGTCAAAATCAGAAGAGTATAATGTATAAATGTTTGAACATGTCCGTTTGTAGTTATATATCCTGTAGCCGCCATGTTAAGTTATCAGTTTTGCTTACAAGCACTACAGCGAAATGCCTGACTGACAGCTGCAGGTGCACGAACCTTAAAAATTGATGACGGCCATTTAATTGGTCCCTGTGGTTGCCTCTAAAGTCAATCTTTTTGGCTTGCCCCCAGCTTGATTTTCTCCTGTCACACCCAGACTCTCTGTCTGCTTCAATGTCACATTAACATTCCCAGTTGCCGGTGTGATCGAATTGGCCCTATGCAAATATGGAGCATCGTTTTAGCAGATGCAGCGAGGAGAAGAGATCTGACTATCATCATTCAGTTTGAAATGGATCTTGATTGATATTGGTAGACCATGGCAGTTTTATATTTAGTCATCAACAGTAACAGGATCAACACCAGACAGAAGAAGTCTAATGTACAGCACATAAACTATGAAGCAGATTAACAAGGTTGTGCACAGAAAACACCAACGCACTCAACCTCATTAGAGGTCTTGTGTGTGCTCTGTTGAAGAGTTTATCCAGCAATAAAACTATTTTCATTTTCTTTTTAAATCCTCTATATTCATATATACGTTTGAGCCATTTTGTGTTCACAGCCACTGTTTTCACAAGTTTTAAATTTAATATATTAAACATGTTTTATTTTACAGTGTGTTATATTTAAGTGCCTGCATACTACAGATTGGAAACGACAATTTTCTGTCACTATCTCCTACTTCAGTTTCTGCCTAAAGTAACAGAATGGTCTTTCCAGTGCGTTGTTTCCTGAATCTCCTTTAACTTTGTCATGGATCCCAGTTGAAGTGTTTTTCCCAATGGCACTCGGCACACTGTAACATATATCTCTGGATCCTTGCAACCCCTGTGGCACTTTTGAGGTGTAGTAGCAGATAAAGGTGCCCTGTAGCTTGTTGTTCTAAAGGTCCTTTCTCAGGTTAGGCACAGTTAATTATCCACAACCCTCTACCACACACACAGCCACACAAATGTCTGATTTTTTTTTTTTTTTTTTTTTCCCCTGGTAGATGTTTTATATGTCAGAGTAGTAAAGCCGCATTATGGAACGTGCTGGCTGGTCTAAGGTTTTGGATTTGTTTTCCTCTCTATGCTATGAAAATCCAGCCACAACACTACACAGTCAGGCTCGGCTGAATGAAAATATTTGTGTTTGTTTGAGCTTGTCTTTTAACAGTGGCAGGAGAACAAATTGGGTTGTCAGTACGTTGTGATATGGGATGATTTATAGAGTTGAGGCATAGTTATCAGTATACATGAAGAAATGAAACCCTTTCTGTTTACCTTTGTCACTGTTCTTAATTAAAATAACCCTTATAGAATAGATGAAATAATGGGTACAAAATTTAAGTTGTTGCCATTTTAGCATGGTTTGGCTGTACTTTGGTTTGATAAGCAGGTAAAGTCCCTCCAGTGAATACACTAAGGTCTAAAAACAGTGAGAGTATCAGTTTTCTCACGACAAGAAGTTACTCAAAAACCAAACGTATTAGAAAATACCTCCGTGTTTGTTGCTGTGTGGCACTCCCCAACAGGTTGCTGCCAGCGGCACATTAGAATGCTGCCGTGTCAGTAAATATTGGAAATTGGCATTTCTTCTGGGTGATGCATCCTGAAAGGTCAGTGCTGGGCGGCAGCAGCACAGTGGCTCTGGCTCTGTCTCTGCTCCGTATAATGGAATTCAGAGAAACTGCATGACATTTCCAATGATGGGACCTGACCTTCCTGATCATCATTTATATCATGGACATTACCCAACACGTAGCACAGTGAATCCTTTTGTTCAACATCCTGCTCTGTCATCCTTATTGCCTCATTTACTGCGTCCTCTCTTATTTTGTGGGCTGTGCGTTGTTAAGGGGAAAATGTATTTTTGCTTTTATTTGCACTGTGCTCTGAACCGTCTCTAAAGCAACAGCTTATATGCAAAGCAATGCAAAAAGGAGTGCTGCCCACACACTTGCAAAGTTAGACCCTCATGAATATGGAAACAGTAAACTAAGTCATGTAAGGCATTTTTACCAAAGAGATTCAATTAGGAAATTAAAATCATGATTCACTATCCTTTGACCCAACGTTGATGATTCACCTTTATTTTTCTAGAATAGGATGAAACTAATGACTAATTTTTGTAATCAGTTAAGAAATTGCAGCTTAGTTTCTCAATTAAACATTCATTGTTAAGCCAAATAACATCAGAAAATCAAAATTTCCTAGAGTCCAATGTGGTGTCATCAAATGTCTTTCTTGTTGTGTCCCAACCAACAATCCAAAACCCCAAAATATTCATTTTACTACAATGTTAAGACAAGGAAAAACACTTCACACAGCACAAGAGAATGTTTGAATTCCCACTTTAAAATGATTTAACCACTTAAAGTCGTGTCCATGGGCCATCACACTGTTAAATACACAACTATGCCGTGTACACAACTCCTGTCTTTAAGTGGCTACTCATGCAACACATCTTTGGAAAACCAACATTCTCTTGATTTGATTGATGCAAACCATTTCAAGATACAATTACAACAGAAGGTACAATTAACACCTCTGTCAGACCACCAACAAACAAACTATTACGAGGTGCCTGCCCCTCTTCTTTCTTTTAAAGACTGAGCCTGGTGCTTCAAATAGCCGATGAAATTCTGACCATATGCAGCTTTAGTGGTTTCTAAAAAGCCACCACATGGAAATTATGTAAATATAAATAGTTTGCTGTGACTTACTTTTCATATGAACAACTTTTCCACAATAGAACTTGTTTTGAGTCTTTTATATGCACAGAGTTTAGTTTCAACAGGGGAACAAAGCACTATAGGCTAATGTGTTTATGCTTCAGTTACTCTGAAGCAGGGGTTATTTGGTGTCTCTAAAAGGCCTTTTATATGAAGACGCCTAGACACAGACCCTTAGAAAAACAAAACAGTAATTTTCTGTGGTATTGTTATTAAATTTGAACTTGGACTAGGTAAGGCTCCATGCTGTGGTCCCATTGTGTTTTCCAGCTAATAAGTCACAGGTACAGGTCATCTGCAGGCATCTGTTTGCAAAAAAACATTCAGGTGGAAATAAAAACCTTACACTTCAGTGTGTTCAAACTTCTATAACTCATTGCCAGTAGCTCTTAGTGATTCTGACTGTTGGGGAAAAAACTAAAGTGTTACCTTTCAAAAGAGACCAAAACCATACATGTACTCCTAATGGTTCAAGAACAGCTTTCAATTTACTTTATGTATGCCTTGGATAGGTGTTTTATGCTAATTTTACAGTAATTTAAAGAAATGTTTAGGGGTTAAACAATTAATTATCAAAACAGTAGCTGATTAATTTTCTAGATCAATTAATCAACTAATTTTTTGCAGCTGTACTGAACAGACATGAAGCACTCCACAAGAAGTGTTGATGGTTCCTGTACTGCTGGCTCCTTCTGAAAGACGGGGACTCACCATTTCTATTAGTTTGCCTTGAATAGATATCCCGAGCTATGTGATGAAGTCCCTAGTGCCTCTCTTCCTGCTTTGCCATCTCTCAATAGTAGCTGACCAAGCAAGGTTATCTGTCCCAGCCCATAACTGGCCACACAGCATGTGGGAATAGCAAGAGGCTATATCATCAGGCTTGGGGGACATTTTACAGCAGCACTCAGACAAGATGGGAAAAAATTACAATGATGGCCTCTAATGGTTGAAGTCACAATTAGAGGAGCACATGAGAGAAGAGTGATGATCCTTTTCTTTTTCACACAAGAGTAAATGCTCTGTGGAATGGGTATAGATTGTTGAAAGTGGTGAGGCTAGATGTGGTTTTCAACATGACTGCCCAGTTATGGTGTTTGAGAAATGTATACTGTACAGTATGTTGAACAAATACACCTACGTTATATGCCCCATTTATTATTTATTTATTTATTAATTATGCATACCAGCAAGTGTAAAAACAGAGACCTAAAAGGTGTCCTGATGAAATGTAAGTAAATGAATACAGTGAATAAATGAAGTACAGTGAATGTAGTCCGTCAGGTACTGTAGTGTTTGAATCGTCATCAGCTTGTGAATACCAGCTGAGTTAATCACATACACACACAGGGCTTCTATTTGCATGACCAGAACAATCCAAGGTGTTCTTGTCTCTTCTCTGCGCAACTTATGTATTCACATGTCAGAGTCAGAGCAGCCTTGCAGAGTTTCCTGAGTGCTGAGTGAAGCCAGCAGCTGAGCTGAGTACGAGCACAAGTGATGCTTTCACAGTGCCCTGCTCTCAGCCGTCTGAATACTTCCCCAAGCCCTCATTAGCATGGCTGCTGCATTCAGCCTCATCGCAGGTCTTTGCTATTGTATGTGTGCGTCTGTGCACACACACACTTACACACACTCTCAATCGCGTATCTCCCCCTCAACTACAGTTGAATCCTCCTGTCTACGTCTTTTCTCCCCAGTTGGATTTCTCCCCCTTATTTACTTCTCCATACTGTTTTCCCTCCGGCTCACTCTTCATCCTCATCTTTTCTCCAACTACTTATTTTTCTCTGGTTCTTTCCTCTCTTTTTCTTAACCCCCACCCCCTCCAATTTTCTCCAGTCTCTCAGCCATGTATTAGTCCTCTGCAATATGATGATCATCCCCTCCAGCTCTTTCCCCTCATCTTCTCTTGCATACCTTTCTTTAATAGAATGTCAACTCTTACATTTCCTTCCTCTCTACTTAGACCATACTTTTATTAATCAAGAGAGGATGGTAGTGATTTTATTAATATTGTCACAGGACATCTATACAGCTCTATATAGGACTTATTTGAATAGGATGAAATGATGTGTTCCTTATATATATTTTGGTGTCATTATTGGGCAATAGTATTCCATCACTCTGATGTATGCTGTATATGAATGAGCACAGTTAGGCTGGCTGAGATTGTATGTAAATGCATGCTTATATGTCTGGGAGTGAGTGCACCATATTCAGCGGAGCGCTCCACACTCTCACCAGGGACACTAATGTGCTCAGCAGGATTAGACGCATCATAAGTCCTAGTGTGTTTGAAGTGTCCAAAAATCATGATCCCAAAATTGTTTCCTCCTCCTCCCATTGCATATTGAAGAAAAGGTTTTCTTCACTTTCTGTAAATTAGTATAATTTCTGTGTTAGTGTAAATTAGTGCTATGATCATAGCTGATAAATGGAAAAAAAAAAAACTGTAATGTCCACTCTGTGTCATTTGCTCACTTATAGTCAGAATGCCTCTTAATTTCGTCTGGACCCATGCAAACACTCTTGATCACTTCAGTTCTGCAGCACTGACCTCGCCAGCTCCTTCCTACCGAGATTTCATCAATTAAAAGATTGGCTGCTATTACCTCCCTTTCACCTTTTCCCTGCACTCAGAATTAACAGCTGCCAAAGGACTCCTCCTTCTGACAGCCAAGCACCTGCAAATACTGGTGTTTTAGCCAGTATTTTCTCTTGGCTCGCACATTCACTTGGTCACCCCCCGGTGCTTTTCAGAGGTAAAGTTAGTTAAGTAGTTGATGTGAAAAGCTGTTAAAACTCTGATTACCTATAATAGTCAGTCTGGCTATGTCAAGATCATTGCTGCCATACTGTTTGTGCGTCAGGTCACTCTGAGATTTAGCATCTCATGTAAAGTGTCAAAGCCCAATCAGGGTGTTTACGTCATTCACTTGATGAGCAGAAAAGCAGCGTACTGTGGCCTAATTACTATGCTGGCAGAGGGCTTGTTTAGCAAACTAGGAAAGGGATTGGAAATGGTGTTCCAAGGTAGCGCCCAAGTCTAATTATGATGAGATGAAATAATTCAAAAAGATTGCCAATGCTAAATGAGATGCATTTGCAGGGCTCTTCGCGTTCTGCCACTTTCAAGTGGGTTTTATGATAATTTATTGGCTTTCTTGATGTTGAGGGATTTTTTTTTTTTTTTTTTTTATGGCTCCCATGTATTTTGTTTTGTGTTCTTAGCTTACTTTTGACAACATTGCTATGCCTGGTTGGTAACAAGAATAAGAGGTACTGGATTTTCAACTTGGAACTGACCTTATGGTCTCAAAATTGTCTTTACCACAGTTTTAGCTTCCTCTCATCCATTGCATGTTCCCCTGAGGACTAATTGTATTTATGGAAGCCTGTTCAAGTGCCTTTCCAACTTTAACAGTTTATTCTCACCTTCACACCTGAAAGGATGGCTGGGGGGTTTCTGTGTTTTTCTTATTGTCAACAAATCTTACCTGCAGAGCCAAACCAACAACGAACTGCTTACAAGTATTGTGTGTGTATCCTAAGCCTGATATATCCTACTCCTCTGTGCTGTAAACCCGCATTGTTGCCCAAAAACTATCAAAAAAAACACATCAGTGAGCTACACCACTGCATTGGGTGACATGTTACTTCATCCCCGTGGTTACAGTAGCTTGCTTAGAAACGTCTCCAAAGAGTAAAAAAGCAATAAGATAGTAACCTGCCATGGCGCCATGCGCGGAAACACTGTTGCATTTACAGAACTTTGCTAGCTTGTTGTGCTACATAACACAACCTCAATAACACAACCAACCAACCAACACATAAAGTAACCACATTTCTGCATATGTACAGTGGCATCTGTTGTACTAGGAACCTCACTCCTGAGGGTTACTATCTTATCACTGTTTTTACTCTTTGGAGCTGTTTCTAAACAAGCTACAGTAACGACTGTCTTCAGGGATGAAGGAACATGTCACCCAGTGCAGCGGTGTGGCTCACTGATGTGTTGTTTTTAATAGTTTTTGGGCAACAACGGAGGTCTACAGCACAGAGGAATAAGCTATATCAGGCTTTGGATACACATGAGATTTGTTGACAATAAGAAAAATGTAGAAAATCGCCAGTCATCCCTGAAGTCATTGCTTAAGTTGTTGGGATGGAGAGTTTTCTACCTTTTTTTTTTCTCCCAAGGACCCAGATTTCTGACAGCTGGGATGATGGCTTTAATTCTGAAAACATTTCTTATCTATGAACAGGACTGCTGTTTACACTCTAGATCAAGTATTTTTGTTTCCAAATAAACTTCACACAAGATTATTAGCATCACCTAAAAGTAACAGATTGACATCAGCGTTTGCTTTCTAATAGAATTAGCATTCTGTGTGAATTGATCGTGCTTAACGCTGTGAAGATGAGTTATCAATCTACCAGATTGTGGGCGTGCGGTTGTCATTTTGGCTCCAAGCACATCCCTAATGTGGGTGTCTACCTTACCTGTCACACTGCTGCTAACTCATCTTGATAAAGTGTGAGATCATTGTGTCTGTTGAATCACATAAATATTCAGATTGAGTAGTGCCAGCAAATGACTAAAGTGACAAAAATTGATTCATTGTATCATCTGCAAGCAGGTAAAATACAAGTACAAACCTGTTTGTTTGTGCTTATATATTAATTGATTGTCTCTCTCTCTCTCTCTCTCTCTCTCTCACAGTGCCCTGACTCTACCTGTAAGCAGGACCTGCTTGCCTACCTGCAGCGTATTGCCTTGTATTGCCACCAGCTCAACATCTGCAGCAAAGTCAAGGCTGAGGTTCAGAACTTGGGAGGAGAGCTGGTTGTCTCGGGGGTAAGTTCAACATCATTTTAACCATAGACACCAGGGACACATCTATAATTTACAGTCTAAGGCCCCACAGTAACTAAAAGGAGTGGAGCAGTTGAAATGGGAAGTTAAATTCAGAACTATTCAGAAAACACAAGCTTTTGAGTTGGTGACAGTATTGCAGGTTCAAACTGTGCAGGTATCAAAACATTCATTGAAAGGGATAGCAAATGTAAAGGGATGCCAGAAATGCAGTGTTTTTCTCATACCTGAAGGATACGCCTGATATATTGTGGGTAGAAACAATACATGTAAACAAAACTGTTTGTTCACACTGAAATCTCCACAGGGTACCTTTAATTCCTAGCTGGAAAGATCATTAAATCAATAGAAAACATTGGCTACTTTTGTAAAGTTTTATTATCAGGTGTTCTAAAATAATAAATATTAATTAAAAATACTAAGATTTAATGGCATGGGCTGCTGGTAGTGATTACTTAATGATTCATTCTCTCACACTGTAATTTGCAGCTTATATTTTTATATCAAATAAACAGATAACAGAAATAATAGCTTTCTCTGTGAGAAAGGACAAATGTTTTTTTTCTACTTAAGATAACACTGTACAAAGCCAATGTTTACAGACCCTTTTAAGCATTAATTAACCACTTACTTGCCAGTCAAATTAATTTAAATATGTTGCCTGTGTGTGTGCAGGAAATAATGAATCCCTCCCTCCTTCCTTTAGGGCTGAAATGAGACTGTGCTTCTAACACTTCCAGTCAAGTGTCACCAGTGTCTCTGAGGCTATTAAATTGCAGAGATTAAATTAGTGTGACCTTTTTCTGTATTCTCAAATTCCTCACATCTGTTTGTATGCCATACAGTCTTGGAAAGGTCGTTGATTCTTGGGTACAAACATTTAAGCCTTGCTTTTCCTCTGGAAATCTTGCCATGCAAAACTGTAGCCACATGAGAAGGGCGAGAACAGTTTACATTCAAAAAAGGATGTAAATTAAAAGTATCAAGCTTTGCTTTCACCATTTTACAAGGCTTACCATTTCTTTTCGCATTTCTCTTCCATCAGTTGGACAGCGCCATGTCCCTCATTCAGGCCGCAAAGAACCTGATGAACACAGTGGTGTCTACAGTGAAGGCCTCTTACGTTGCTTCTACTAAGTACCAGAAGAACAAAGGCATGGAGGCCCTTAATATGCCAGCTATTTCCTGGAGGATGAAGGCCCCTGAGAAGAAACCTCTGGTGAAGAGAGAGAAGCAGGATGATGGCCAAACCAACAGAGTCAAGAGGTCATCTCACAAGAAGCATGTCAACCCTGTGCAGGCTCTGAGCGAGTTTAAAGCCATGGATAGCATCTAGACTTCCATATTCTTTATTAGAGAGAACACAAAACATTGACCAAGGAGTTTATATATAGATTGAGCTTGTCATTCTATCAAAAAGAAAAGGTTTTGACATATTTGAAACTCTTATTCCATCTTTGCATTGATGGCTTGTCTATTTGACCCATTATATTCCTACTCTGCCTCATTCCTATCCCATAAGATCTGGTTTTCTCTAGTCTATAGCGTTAACTGTTTCTTCTGTGGGAAATACAGTTAGAGGGATATCAACTGGACAAAGGCATTTTTTTTTTATATTTCCCATTTTTTTTCTCATGTTTATGAGAGAAAAGTAAGCGGATTTCATAGATATTGTAAGAACTAATTCCAAGAGACTTGATTATTTTGTATTCTAACCAGCTTTATAGTAATACTGTGGGGTCTCTGGTATTTTCCACTATAACGTTTGATTATGACACAATAACTTGTGTAACCGACACTTCTGTACTGCAAATATCAACTATGCAAAATCTCATCTGCCTTATTTTAATTCAAGCAATAATCGTAGTTCATTTTGGATGTGCAGAGCTAACTGGTGAGATTTTAAGTATGTTTTAGTCCAGCCAAAGTCGATATATTTCCATGTGTGCCTGCATCTTTCTAACTTTATTCATACTTGGTTATGCCACTAAATACAGCTCAAATGAGTTTAAATTGTCTTTGTGGACTATTTTCGGTGCTGTATGACTCATGATTTGTGCCCCCTTTTTCACATTGAGACTGGTGTTCGTCATCTCTTTATATAAATACGCATCTCAAGTTTCACAATGTTTGTTTTTTTCATGTTGACATGATGCAGCAAACCAAAGGTGAATATTCTTCCCAGCCTTCTGTTTTGCTACATATCTGATGCACGTGTTTAATCTCACACTAAAGGCACACAGATCCACCCAGTCAGTCAAACTTAGAAAATACACCTCAACAACTCCAAGCCTGGGAGAACCCAGTGCGCTAAACAATGAGTAGACATTTGTCAGTACTCTCCAAAGCTGACAAGCCTCATTGACTGTCAATGAGACCAAACACCTCCGCAATCTGAGAATGTGTCCAAATTGAGGGATCAATAATGTTTTCACTCCACAGCCTAGAGGTGGGCGAGGAAAGGAGGGGATTCACTGACTTTAAACTCTGCTTATTATTTGTATTCCTTGTCCTAAAGCTTGAACACTAATCAAGATTTTATGTCATGCACAATCTTTATAAAAACCTAGAAACATTTTGAGATTTTGCCAGGTGTCAGAGCTTTAAAATGGTTGATAAGAGAAAGTTTTTTTTATTACTTCAGGTAACAACTTTGGGATGGAGTTGCTCTGTGCAGCTAGTTTTCCAGTCATACATAGTATTCTGCTGCATAGTGGTGCATTGGTGTTCAGTGGGGCTTTGAAGTCCTGCTGCTCTGGTCTCGGGGCTGAATCTTTGTTTTGCTCGTTTGACATTTGTGAACGGTAGCAGGATGAGCATGTTTGACAGATGGATATTTTTTACTGTAGAACCAATCATTTCGAGGATGTTTTTCACCACGTTTTTTTTTCCTCACAGTTTGTCTTTTGCTGTATTTGAGTTTGGATTTGAAACTGGAGTGATATCAAACTACTTTGCTGTGGAATTTTTGTTATTGAGAGCTGACTTATTAGTGCACACGTTTCTTATATTCATGTGCCTGCTTTATATCTTAATAAACAATGAATGAAATGAATCCACTTTGTCTTTATTTCTTTATCTGTACCCAGACTAAAGTAGTGTTTTCCTCCCCTCACCTGACCCCATGTTGTCCTCATGCTTTGTTTTACCATTGTGTTGTTTTAACAAGTTCTATTACTTAGAAGGTTTAAGCCCTAAACAATCATTTTTGCTCTCAAAGGTAAAATGAGTTTTAGTCTGTCAAATGTTTTTTTTATTTGAGCATGTTGACATATACATGAGCACATATATACACATCTATATCCCACTATATATCTGTAGTGGGAGCTTCTCTGTTTTACCAATGCATGAAAAGCAAACTTCTCTGCAGTGATGAGACTATAGTCTAGGAGGCATTTCTGGGCAGTGCTTAACTTTATAGTGTCATCAGAAGTTCCTAGAATAATAGTGAGTGGATCCGGTTCTAACTGGATTTGAAGTATTTCAGATATTGATCCCATAAGTCCTAACTTTGGGGCACAGTGAAGCTGTGGAGCAGTGTGTCATCTGCTGAAAGGCATATGTCACATGTAGAGGAGATTTCAGGGTATATTCTGTGTAACCTCTCCTTGAAATAATGAAGACAGTGTAGAATTGGATTAAACAGTGCCTTGCATTAGAACATAGATGGATGTGCTCAAAGCTTCCCTCCCACAGAGTGTCTAAGATCCCATTTCTTCCTCCCATTTTATTTTTTCAAAATAAGTTTTAGTGCACTTCCAAATTTGCTGCTGTGCACATTAAGGTATAATATCATGTATACATACCTCACACCTTACTGACTAGAGGGCTATATACAGTTATGCTCTGGTAACTTCTATAATTGGGTTTCCCTACTGTTGTGGGGCTTTTTCTCTTAAAACAATAAGTGCAGCTTTTAACATCAAACACATTCCTCCGTCTCCCGGTGGTGTTTCTTTAACAGCATGTGAAGAAAATGCAGTAGGGTACCAAAGAAAGTTACTAAGTGAAGATAAATATATGTGAAGCAAGTCCATGTCATACCACTACACAGTTCATACTTAAACACAAGTATCCTTATATTTTAGACTTTGTTATTAAATATAACTTACTGAGTTAGTGAGACATCTTACCGTAACTCATCTACATCCATCTGAGTTGGTTATTTGTTAATTTTAATTCCCCAGAATAACTGGACAATACATGGTGATAGGTGAGGAGAACAACAGTGGCAGCATATTGAGATTTTCATGTCTGCGATCACTTAAACATCCATGAACATTCTTGATACCTCCTCGCTTTCACATCATATGTAAATACACTGACACTAATAAATAAGGATAAGGTATTACAAAGCCTGATGTAAAAGTAACAAAACTGACCCAAATAATATGCTTAAGTGCAGTTTGATGGTTGGAGGCCATGTGGCAACAATACTGATTACTTGAAAATTAAAACTGGAATCATACTGGGGAGGTATAGCGTTTGCTAAATGGACTATACAGTATGTCACTCCTGGCAAACTGTGCAAAGGGGGAATGTTGACTTGATTTTTGTCGGCACCTTTTTCCACATGGTTTGGGATTGCGCAATAATAAATGTCCTCTGGGAAAATGTTACAAACTGGATTAGATTATAGGTCATAACGTCCCTTGTGACCCAGTGTTGTGTTTAAACTACAGGCTCAGTATTTTATCTAACCTCAACAAACAAATGAGTGTATGACAGCAGAAAAACAAAGATGAGCATTGAATTGGAAGGATGCTTGATGATCCTGATTTCATACAGTACATACAACAGTTGCTACTGAGAAAACAGTCATTAAAAAAAAAAGATGTTTGTGTTTTTATTTGTAACTATTTCATATGAGACTGCATTTAGATATAAAGATAAGAACTCTGGTACTGACAAGTATAATAAGAGTACTGTATAGAAATACTTTGTATACAAATGAAGGTGTAAAAAGGTGAATCCATGTTTTAAATCCTTTTATAACTAAATTGACTCCGACATGACGATCACAGAACAAAAAACTGCAGACATAGAGACTGTGTTAGCAATATTGCATATATATTATATTACATAATTTATTGTGTAATTATGTATTCATTATTCATATTATTGTTATTATTATTCTATTGTATGTATTATTCTATTTAGTATTTAATATTTATTGTATTTGTTTTATCTTATTTTACCACAATAAATTTTCATTCTATCCCTGGCTGTGAACATCCAGGTGGGCGGGTCAGAACACTGGAGCTCAAAGTCTGATTGGGCAATTTTCTGCACAGGTGTGACAATTAAGGTAATTAGAAAGGAACTAGGTCGAGGAAGATGCGAGTGAAGAAATACAGCTGAGCTTACATCTGTTCAGACACCTTTTAATGGATTCAGATATTCAGAGTTCGTCTTCCTCGTATTCACTGAATATCAACAACCACGTTGAACACATGCAAGACCCAGCTACTGGCACTATCTTGGACCCACCTGACCTTTCAGAGAAACATCTGCAGGTAATTATCAATGGTGCAACCAGTGCTGCTGCACCGGGGCCCAGAGGCTGTCAGGGGCCCATTGATTGTTTCACACAGTCTTCAAAGAAACCATTTAACAATAACTGAAATTACTTGTAACTGTGATAGCTACAGTTGTATTGGGCACCCCTTAACAAATAACATACATACATACATATATACATACATACACAACACCATTGGTGATTTTTTAAATTGAAAAGATGTGTAAACACGGTCTCTCTAGGATATGGAAAAAACAATATTTTTGGCAAACATTAATACATAGTTTCTTTTTATGTCATAAATTGAACAAAAAAATAAAAACATCAATGTGGTAGGTTTGGGCACCCGAAGAGTTCTGAAGTCTTTTTTACAAGGTCTCAGACCTTAATCAGCTCGTTAGGCCTGAGGCATGTCAGCAACTGTCATTAGGAAATGTCAGCTGGTGCCAATTTCAAAGCTTTACGAATACCCTGACTCTTCAAACTTTGTGCAAACACAACCACAAACATTAGTTCCTCTAAGCAGCTGTGAAAGACTCTGAAAATGAAAGTTATTGATGTCCATAATGCAGGGGAAGGCTACAAGACGATATCAAAGTGTTGTCAGCTTGCAGTTACAGTGTGAAATGTAATTAAGAGATGGCAGTTTAGGGGAACTGTGGAGGTCAAGATGAGATCTGGAGGATCAAGAAAACTCTTGGAGAGAACTGCTCGTATGCTGGTCAGAAAGGCAAATCAAACCCCACATTCGACTGTAAAAAACCTGCAGGAAGATTTACCAACAGAGTGGTGGTGCACTGTTCCACTGTGCAGCGATGTTCACACGGACAAGACCTCCATGTAAGAGTCAGTAGAGGAAAACCCTCACTGCATCCTCATCATAAAATCCAACTTCAGAAGAATACAACGGAACATCTACAGAAGTCTGATGCATTTTGGAAACAAATGCTTTGGACTGATGAAGTTGAAATAGAACTCTTTTGGCCACAATCAGCAAATGTATGTTTAGAGAAAAAAAAGGAGCAGCATTTCATGAGAAGAACACCTTACCAACTGTTAAGCATGCAAGTGGATCTGTCATGCTTTGGGGTTGTGTTGCAGCCAGAAGCACAAGTGGAGGGAAAAATGGATTCCACTAAATACCAGCAAATTATGAAAGCAAACTGTAAAGCTGAAGCTGAAAAGAGGATGACTTCTACAACACGATAATGATCCTAAACATACCTCGAAGTCCACCACAGACTACTTCAAGAGACACAAGCTGAAAGTTTTGGAATGGCCCTCACAGTCCTCTGACTTAAACATAATTCAAATTCTGTGGGTAGATCTTAAAAGAGCTGTGCATGCAAGACGGCCAATAATATTGCAGAACTAGAAGCCTTTTGCAAGGAAGAATGTGAGAAAATCCCAAATACAAGCACTGAGAGACTTCTAACTGGCTACAAAAAGCATTTGCAAGCTGTGATATCTGCCAGAGGGGGTGTTATTAAGTACTGACTATGTAGGGTGCAATAATGTTTTTATTTTTGTTCAATTTATGACATAAAAAGTAACTATGCATAATGTTTGCTGAAAATAGTATTTTTTCCATATCATAGAGAGACTGTGTTTACATCTTTTCAATTAAAAAAATCACCAAGATAGATTATTTGTGAAGGGATGCCCAAACTTATGGATACAACTGTATATACACCACCTTCCCACCTTGTGCATAACACTTACGGTTTTGAGTCAAAGCCTATTTTTATGTACTGCATGTTTTATTAAAAATAAATATAATTTCTACCCACTACTAATTTAATTGGTTGCTTTCTTCTCAAAAGTAACAAAGGAAGAAGGCTTGCTGGAAAATGCTATTTAGTCCAATGACCTTGCTCCCTGTCATTTTTGATAACTTGTATGGAAGTTTTTCAGCAAAATGACAATAAATTAGCAGCATAATGTTTAGCAAGCCGAAAGAAAAAAGTGGAAGAGGAAGGATAAAAGAGAACAGGATGAGTGTGCTGCTAAAGTGATAGAATTAGATTAGATTAGACTCATACCTATGCTTCTTCGAATGCTAGCAATGTTGAGTTCATGTCAGCTCACCATTGCCATCTATTGTAGCTCCACAACAAAGCTGAGCATAGTGCTCATTCTCCAAGCTCAAGTTAAGACTCAGTGGATTGGCTATTCGCCCAAAGAGAAGAGCAGAACCAGGATTTGGACTTGATCAGTGTTGTTAATGACTTTGCTGAGCGCAAGGCTCGTAGGATGAACTTCTAATGGGTGAGTAAGTTACAGGTTTCTCTTCGTTATGGAGTAAGGTCAGGGATTTAAATCCATAGCATTGTAATTTTTACCTCTAATATGTTGGAAAATGTGCACTGTAATCCGTGTCTGTGATTTGGCTGCTGTGCTATTAATGATTAATGATGAATTATGTTGAGCAAGCTGCGGTCTGAGGTAGGCCCACAGTTAGACTCATATCAATTTGCATACAGACACCACAGAGGCACTGATGATGCAAGCAATAGTATAGTGCACATGGTCATTAAACATCTGGAGAATCTCAAGGCCTATGCCAGACTATTGTTTGTTGATTTCAGTTCTGCATTTAACACCTTGCAGCCCCACATATTGCTTAACACACTGAATCAGCTCAATGTCAACCCATTCATCATTTAGCAGTACCATTCATTCCTTCCCAACCGCATCCAGCATGTCAGAGTGAACAGAACCGTGTCTGAGCCCATGGCCATCAGTAATGGAGCGCCCCAGGGGTGCGTTAGCTCACCTGTGCTGTTCACTCTCTACACAAATGAATGCACCAACCATACGGAAAACCAATATATCGCTTAATGTGATGACACTACCATCCTGGGGCTTGTGCTAAACAACTCTGATGTCCAGGTGTATAAGTCTACCATCCAGAACTTTGTACAGTGATGTGACAAACATCATCATCCTCAACACACACACACACACCCAAAAACAGAGGAGATGGTGTTTGACCCCAAGTCCCTTGGTGATCACTCACCAGTGGTCATCCATGACCATACCATAACACAGGTGGACTCCTACAGGTACCTGAGCATCAATACAGATAATAAACTGAGATGTCTGCTCCAGGGTGCAGCAGAGGCTGTGCTTCCTAGGAAGGCTCAGGACCGTTGGTGTGAACCGGGAAGAGCAGATTCTATTCTATCATGCAGTGGCAGAGAGCCTCCTGCACTACAGTATCTCTTCGTGGTTTGGTAACCTGATAGTACAGTCAAAGGCCTAGATCCTGACTTACACAGACAGCCATGAAAATCATGGGAGTCCATCAATATCCTAGTCCTCAGCAAGGTTATTATACTTTTAAAGGTACTATTAAAGGTATAATATGTAATTATTCCACATTAAAATGTCTAAAAACAACTTGATCTAAAGTTCTAAGAGAAATAAACCGGACAAGTGTTAGCAGCAGCTCGGCTAACAACCCGTACTGGACGTCCGGTGGTCGCTGTGCGTCATCGGAGAAACACTGATTTTTTTTTTTTAGGTGAAACAGCTTTATTTAGTGTTTTTACATGTAATCACCGGGTCCGTTTCTTCTGGAGAGGAGGAGACCTCTGCGGGTAATTCGGCTCCCGGTAAAAACATCCCGAATGATTCACACTGGAGTAATCCTGTCCCGGTGAGGCTGGTTATTTAACAACGAAGACAACAACTCCCATGATCCCTTGCTACTTCATACCGTCGTCACACTCCGTCTTTTGTTATTGTTTTGAAAGAGAGACCCCTAGCAGCTGAAATTACATATTGTGCGTTTAACTGAAATAAAAATAAAAACTAGACTTTAGAAAAAAACGAAAACTAACTGAGATGATATTGTGTGCTTACAAAACTAACTAAAATAAAATAAAAATATGCAGAAAATGTCTTTAGTTTTAGTGTTTGTCAATTTGGTCAACAATGTCAACACAGCTAGTATGAGGAGGCATTGGTGCATATGTTTATTGAGACTGGCATGTCTACATGACTTGAGTCAGTTACCTTCACAAAGAGTTGTGGTTGTATTGTAAAAACTATTCTGACTTCTTAAATCTCACCCTTGACAAATACCCCCCATACTATAATAAAATAAAAATAAAAATAATACTGCAACTAATAAAAACTGAACTGAAACAAGCAAACCCACTCTGGAAACTAAGTGAAACTAAACTGAATTGAAAACAAAAATTAAATTATTACGAAATAAAAATAAAAACTAATGAGAAATACAAAACTATATAACTCTAGGCTATTTTTCAACAAACCATAATCAGACAGGCCCAAAAAATCATCTCAGACCCAACTCATATTCTCCACCCTGAGTATCAGCTCCTCCCCTCTGTTTCAAACATCCTTTTGTGCCCCATCCATTAAAACCATGGATGTAAAACCTCCGGGGCTGAAAATTGAAGCCAATGCGGAGGTGCCAAAAATCTGCATTCTCTCTAATGGCCATCAGGGGGAGACTCCACTGGCTGCAAAAAGAAGTCCGATTGTATGGAAGTCTATGAGAAAATGACTCTACTTCTCACTTGATTTATTACCTCAGTAAACTGTTTCCTGGTGAGCTTATGGTCTCAATTGCTAGTTTCAAGTCTTTTTCAATACAGCATGATATTCATTTTGTAAATTATGGCCCCATTTAGAGTAAAATAGACAATAAAACAGCGTATGCTTTAGGGCGTGGCTACGTTGTGATTGACAAGTCGTCACCACGGCGACGACGTTACTTACGTAACGTAACCATTGCGTATGGGCGTAGCTGCTGCTATTTCACAGAGTGTTTTCAGTTCACTAAAGTTAATTGTAACATCGTGGTCGCCTAGAAAAGTCTTGTTCAGCGTTTGGTTGTAATAAAAGACCCTCCAATGAGTCGGATGATCAGTTTTTCCGGTGAGTACATTTTCTTTTGACGGTTTTAGGCCTGTTTTTCGCTAGCGAAAATTAGCATTAGCATTATCATTATCACTGTTAACCATGGATTGTAAATACACCGTGCTAATCAAGCTAGCAGCTATGGCTATGGTCAGCTCCACCCTCTCGTTCAAATTCTTCTCGGTCACTTCTGGCTCCAAAAATCAAACATGGCGACGGCCAAATCCAATATGGCGATGGTCAAATCGCTACACTGGAGCATGGATGTATACATCCATGCACTGGAGGCTTCAAAACGGTAGCTCGCAAACCAATGGATGACGTCACGGTGATTACGTCCATATTTTTTACAGTCTTATGGTTAAAGCCCTTAACACAACCTAAGCTGAAATATGTGTATGCCTTAGCTGTCCTTGTCGTTGATCACTGTTATATATTGAACTATGTGTGCACTTTTTCCGATGTAGATGGGCATGTGCAATTGATGGATGAATTTGTTTTTTGTTTTTTTAAATCTTATCTTATTTTATCTGTCTAATTCTATAAATGCAAATGATTGTGTGATCAGGTGCTGTCCATGCTTATGCATTTATTCATGCTGTGTAGGCCTGTAATGAGTTGCTGTGCTTTTCTTGATTGCTATTTATTGTGTAAGCTACTTTTGTGTTGATTTGTTAGTGTAGGCTGGCTAAAGCTATTTCAGATGCTTGATAGTCAGAGAAACAGTCTGTGGAGGTTTGAGTCCAGGGCAGGCTGTTAGATTAGCGTTGATAAATTAGATGCTTTGGCTGCTGTCCGTGGTGCTGATCAAAGACTGGTTTGCAGAATGGGAGTTGCATGGTGAGCCTCTCCGTGGTGACATAGCAATTGTCTGCTTTGCAATTGTCTGGAATGGTTGTGTGTGTCCGTGCGTGTGTGTGTGCACAAGCTTGTTTGGTGTGAGGGGGCCAAGAAAAAATATTTGCACCGGGGCCAATCACAATTATGTTACGCTGCTGGCAGGTGTTCTAATAACTGGAAAGATATTATCCTGAGACTGTTCAACACTCAACACTCGCCAGCTTCAGCTACTTTTAATGGTGAATAAATGTTTTTTGGTTTGTTTTTTAAACCACTGCCAGCTTCTGTTGTGATGTAGATTGTTTTGTACATGGTGCACCTGTTGCTGTCTGTATTGTTGATGGATGTAAGACAGCCATGCACTGGTTACACATGACCTATATTTGGTACATGATGTGGTTGTGCTTACAGTACCAGTTTAAAGTTTGGACACTCAAGGGAATGGGAAGGTGTGTCCAAACTGTTGACTGCTGCTGTATGCAGTTCTGGTTTGATGTCAGTTGATGTCTGGTTGCTCCTCCTTGTTCAGAAAGCCTTGAAGCTTGTCTATAAATCTCTTGGTTAGTATGCAGTTTTTTAGCTGGTGTTATCTGAATGAGGGCAGTGTCTGTGTGAGGTAAGTTTGCTTTTTAGTAGTCAAGAATTGTGCAAATGCAGTTTCTGGTACTATTTTGAATGCAGAATAGAAATTGTTTGTTGTGTTGCCACATTTTACTCAAGTAAAGAATATGAACACTACTTGCACCACCACCACAAAGTTGAAATTTTCCTCACTCCAGAAATGTCACTGACACCAGGCCTTGACACTTTCAGGGAACTTGTGGTTTTATTAAGTGGATCAGTATGTGTTACCATGCACACACGGCTGACTGAAAAAAAGAAAAAGGAAAAAAATGCCTTGGCAGATCTAGTCAGCATGGGCTGTACATTTCTCAGTGCTATTTAGCGCTGTACAATACATTCATTGAAACACAGTTCCAAAATGAGCCATTACTTGTATTTATTAGCATGAATATAATTTGAAAATATAAATCTCCCACTTCATCTCTGTGTAAAATGGGCCCTCACTGGCTATAACGAGTAGCTATGTAAGGAGTAAATCTGTTCCCTACAGTGCTAATATATCCAGGGTGGTTTGAATTAGTCTGCCTGTAGAAAGAAGCAGTTAAGTTTGAAACTGTAAAGGCTTCACACACCATCTCCCATGTATTTCAATGAGTCCTGTTGATGTAGCTTTTGACATGGGTTGACAGAGTGTAGGAATGCATGAAGAAAACAAAATGACACAAAAAACAAGTGAGTCTCCTGTTCTGTTAAAAGCTGAAATGACTTTCATTCGACTACGCACAGGTAAATCCTACGTAACAAACTTCATAGGATAATTAAAAATGTACAGAAAGACAACAATTCAGGTTGTAAAAGCAAACCTATGCATAAATGTGATCGATGCCAGCTGTCACAAACAAACACAACTTTCACAACACATTTCTCACAATGTATCTCTCCACAAAGTGTATATATATATATGGTCATATCCGATTACATAATGAAGGTCATTTCACACTTAAATGTGTTAGCATAGTTCAAAATTTAATGCAAGATTAATATAACCCTGTGCTACCTTCACATATTTGACACTGTTTATATTTGAACATGTAGCTGTAGGCTGATAGTAACCATCGGTTGGTCTGAGGTGGAGCTGTCCAGTCTGCTGTGGTGCTGATTACTGTTTGAATGCAGTAGCTTGTTTTCCTTTTCTCAGAGTCATATTTTAAGCAAGTTTCAAAAATATCTGACATCTCAAATGTAAATATTTGGTGGTTTTCTTAGTCCTCTCTGAAAGGATCTTTGAGTTTTCAACTCAAAACAAGCAAATTGAAAACATTAAGTTGGCTCGATTTTCACTGTCTTTTAACATTTTATAGACCAAGTGATTAATAGATTAATGCAGAAAATAACTGGGAGATTTTAATTGATAATGAAAATAACAGTTACACCTACGTCATTTTTAATTTGTGAATGTGCATTTGTATAGTTTATTTATTATTTTAGATGATGCCAAACTCTTGACTTTATTTTTTGGTTGAAACCAATGGGGCAGTGTTACCATCATAATAGTTCATCAGTGCTTTGTTAGTTAACGTATGGCTCATGTACTCTCTTGTTAAAGGTTGTTTTCTTGGAAGTGTTATGTGCATCCCTGCAAATCAATTTTTAATTTTAGTTTTTTGAAATCTGCATTGTTTACATCATTGTTTAATTTTCAGTCCTCTTCTTTCCCGCCTTTACTGGCAATATGACCATATAAACTAGTCTACCATCAGAGATTTTGCCATACTGTTTATACTTGATTGTATTAAGCCATTGTGGGCAATATTACAAATCAATTAGCAGGACTGGTATGAGACAGTATTGACTTTTTATGTGATTTTTGTCAGGTATTTAATTCACTGGATTAGCCAAAAACAGACATTCCTATCTGGTCATTTATCCATAACCAGTTTCTCAATTGATTTTCCATAAAATTTGCAATATTGTGGTTGATATTGTTATTTAAAATTACATATACTGTGCTGGAGGATTGTATCCGTATGGCCCACCCATAGCTGGACTTGTGTGGAGTCATCCTGAATACTTTCATACCATGTCAACTGTAGCGAAGGCTTAGAAACAATGACACAAAACCCATCTCACTTTACCAATGCCATCAAGCGAGTACAAAAGCCCATCCTGTAGGACTGGGAACACATAATGCCCACACCTGCTGCTACAGTCCATTTGAATCAGGATTTGTTTCAGTTCTGCTAAATTCATGCTCTATTAGTCAAGACTTCTGGTGATGTTAACAAAATGGTACTCCCATAAATGATTGCTCTCACCAACCTCACGTTTAAGCCAGAACCCACCACAGCAGTCCCAAGATGAGTACAGCTCTGTAAATATGGCTGGTCCCGAGGGACTACTTGAGTCTTGGCAGATAATAAGAGGATGGGTTCTCCCCTGATGTGAAACAGCAGACCTAAATCTACCAAAGCCTTGCAGAATGAAACAATACAGTGCGACTGTATGAAGCATTTGAATGCAGATATGATGCAAAGGTGAAAGCACAGAGCCAGCCCTCATGTCAAAACCCTCCCTTGCTGCTGGTTTCCTCCCATTTGTGTTTTGCTGTGTCACTCAAACTCATGTCGTCGCATGACATGTTTGAATGAAGTTTTATCAATCACAGTGGTCAAGTGTGACAGTTTAATCAATAGGGTACGTTTTCTCAGAGATTCCTATTATTTTAAAATTAGAGGACCTGGGCTGGGGGAGGGAGGAAGTGGTGTTTAGGAGAAGCAGGGGGGGTGGGGGTTGTTGTTGGGCTTAAAGCTGTCGCGCCATACATAAACACAGGAATAGAGAGGCTTCTGAAGTATTAGCCCTGAACCAAGCGGGAGAGAATTGGCAAACACAGGCTGCTGGACTGACAATCTGTCAGTGCAGAGCTGGATGTCTCAGATAGATAGACTTTGCTCTGTTGGAGTATAAATGTTAAATATGACCGGTTGAAAGAAGCAGTGAACCAGACCATACAGATGCCAGAGTGCAATCATGCCAAATAAGGAAGTCCTTTTCTAAAATGTCAATAGCTTTACACAGGATCCAAGAATCCAATGAGTCCAGCATTACGAGCAGGGAGACTCGTCATGTAGTTTTAATACTCTCTACTGCTTACAAACACACCAGCATGGCTCTTTTATCTTTTTTTGGCTGAGCCACTTTGTAGAGAAATCATTTGACAGTTGAAGGTTTCAGATGTACAATATCAAACCAAACGAGATATTGGTTCAGTCTGTTTTATTCAGATGAGTTACTTAACAGTCAGAGCAGACAATGAAATGTCTCTACCAGTATTAATTTAACAAATACAAGCAGTAACTGGGCAAGAAGTAAGTGAGATCTACTTCATCCATTTTGAAGGTTTTCCATCAGTTGCCCTGACCTTATGAGTTTAACCTTTCCAGGGCATCATTAATAATGACATCTTCACATTAATAATAATTTTTTGCCAGGAGCTGTCTGAAGGGAAAAGGTTCCAGAAGTCCCCTAAAGCCACAGCCAGAGGCTGAGAGCTGGGAATATGGGGGAACATTAATTACCTGAGGGCCAGCAGGAGCAATGGTAACTGTTATAAGGAACTGCATTGTATATTGGCCTGTCTGTGTCAGGTTTATTGTAGCACAGTAACCCACTTATCATGTTTAATGGAAGTATTGTCCTTTGGGGGATTTTCTTTCAGCTTTTTTTTTTTTTTTTGTGGAAGTGTAATTAGTGATGTGGTATCTTCTCAATGTTGGTCTTAAAAAGCTGAAAATTTTCCCTCTGTTGGCAGGTCAGAGACTTTTATTGTGACTGACTTACAGCCAATCTTTTTATAGGAATAAGTCTGCCAGTGGTGAGCCATGTTAGCCAGAGACAGGAAGTTCAGCATTACACGCAGCACTGCCACTCAGCTTGTCAGGACCGGTTATGGTGGCAAACCTTTGACTGAACTCTAGAATATGTTATTAAAATAGGACTTTAAGTGGTGTGTTTGAGAAAGTGATACTTGTGATGAGATCTAAAAATGAAACTCCCAGTTGAAAATCATAATCCTTAATGAAAGGTGTTAAATACCGATGGAAATGCCTCATTTAGCCATAAAATCCATTACCTTCAGCCATACAAGCTCCACACACATGATTGTCTCACTGAACACAATTTCATAACCTCACCTTTTCATGACGTGGCTTCCGAGACCAGTTACATAAAATCCATATCGCCTTCTTTTCTAATGTGAGACTTGGACGCTATGTAATCCAGTGAAATGGTGCCAGCATTAAAAAGGGCACTATCTTTTCATTTAAAGTCACTTTTATAATCAGCTCCCAAGGAATCACAAGAAAGGGCAGTAAAAAAGTAATAGAATCAGCAGTGGCACAGACATAGGTAATTATGTTAAACTCCTTTCACAACAGAAGCTTGGGAAAAAAAAAAAAAGAAGCTTAATACTGTAAGCCTTGCAGTGAGGGCCGCTGTCATTGTATTGCAAATAAATGGCTGTGGTGAACATGTGTGTGCTGTCCTGGACGATTTGCGTGATGTAATTAGATGTAAAATGCTTTTTAGCTGGCTCTTTAATTGACTTTTGGCTAGAGTGATTTGTGGTTATCAGGTTTTCCCTCGTGGCACGGTGTGGTCTTCAGTCAAGGCCGGTGGATTATTTGCAAACACCTAAATCCAGTTTCTTGAGCTGGAATTGTTCGATCTGCTCTTCAGTTCTCTCTTGTGTGGAAAGGACTTCTATAACCTTAAGGAAGAATTGCTTTAAATATATTTTCCTTACTTTGGGTGTTAAGAGTCCCTCAATGATACTCTCAAGTGTCGTACTTGAAATACACCCTGACAGCTATTTAAACAGACCCAGATATTAAACATTCAGTTGAACACCTTTGCATAAGGTAATCCAGTAGTGTCATACAGCATTGCTGACTACCAATCATCTCATATGTATTCCGGGTACCCACTTTAGCCAGCACTGTATTTTAATGGCTGACATCTCAGGGCTGCAATTCAAGTGTGATTTATATCTTCTCAAGTCATCAGTTACAATCAGACCCAAGGATCTGACTTTGTGCTCGCTGGACAAGCATAGCTAATACAGAAAAGGGGAAAAAAGAAAAAAAGAGCCATGCCACATTCCCAATTTTTAGTGAAAATTTGAATCAAAGGTGCTGCAGTAGAGGTGGAGAAGGTTAGATATAGAGAGCAAGAGAGGGGTGACAGGGCTCCGCATTGATACGCAAGCCTGTGTCTCATCCTTAAACCAATTTCCTTCCTCAATACTCTGGGGAGTGGTCTGATTTGCACCGTTTCCTTTCTCAGAGTAAGTGTTTATCCTGCTTTTACAATTAGATCTCGCTCCCAGCTGCAGCATTAATCAAATAGCCAGACATATTCTCTACATTTAGAGATTGAGGGAATGTGTCCTACATGTCTTCCTCTGTGGTAACAGGCTGTGTAGCAGCACGGTTATTTGTTTAGTAAGCGTCTCACACATATTGTACGCAGATTTGACCGGTCAAGAGGATTTCAGAGAGCTCTGAAAGGAAGCCAGAGTGAAGGTTATTTAGATATAAACATGTGTGACCTATTCATTATATAAATACTGCTTGTATTTATCTTGGTTTGGTATTTTGCGGTGTGTTTAGGGAGTACTGAAAAGCATAAAAATGACATCTTGACATCTTCAATAAATGGATTATAGAAAAATTTTGTAGAGCACAGTCAGAGTTCTGGTGATATCTGGTACTTAGAAGTAGAAGTGTTGCTCTAGACCTTGAAAAGTAAAAAGTGAGGCAGGGGAATACTTGGATAGAGTATTGTTTTTGAGAGGCAAAGTGTCTAGCACTACATAATAGAGTAATTTAGCAGAGAAACCATGGACCTCATAGTTCATGGTTGCAGTATTGTGTGAGTGTGGGTGCATTCCTCTCTGCTCATAGCACAATGTCAATAGAAATCCACTACAATCACTTAATGTACTCTACTGCTCCACTCTACATATGGGCTTTAAATGCTTTAATCGAAGACCTGCTCATTTTTATTGGTGTTCTTTATAGGTAAGGTTAGTGATGATTTTCAAATGCACTCAGTGATTTGTGGCTAATTAGGGCGAGAGTTAGTCAGACCACAAAAATGTATGTTTGCTCGGGGGCAGTGCGCTGCAGTGGTGAAACAAAGGCCACAATACACACTGGGACCGGATCCCGTTTGTAGACTCGGAGCGAAGGCTATCTAATATACTACAGAGTGCGGATAAAAAGACCAGAATGTAGTGTAGTTATTACTATACCAGAGGGGAGAGCAGCATTGTGTCATCTCGCAGAAAAGGATGATTTCCCAATCGGGCAGTTGCCTCTGTCACCATGGTTACCTATGAAAGTTGTGACATTCAGCCAGGGACATGCATGACAACTAATTTATTAGTCCAGAGTTATTTCTGATAAAGCCAGTATTAGAAGTGATGGAGTGGGATTGTGTAGATTTGAATCACCAATTGGTCTGTTTCTTTCCCTGTGATGCTGTGTGCTGCTGGTGTCACTAATGCTAAACTGCTAATTATCATAAGACAGACCTGCAACAACTCCAGCAGCAAAGCACACTGCTTATTATTCACTTATTAACCCCTCCCCAGTTCTCAGCTTTATCTGCCGTGAAACCTGTCCCTCTACGCTGGTGGAATTGTTTATTCTGTATTTTTCCGACTCGCAGCCGTTCCTCTGCCAACTTTATAAGCAGCTATTTTGCTGCGTTGGCTTAAATGATCTGCATCCAAATGCAAGTGGCTAATGCAGCCCTCAGGTGGGGAGTTAACGCGTTATGTGTATTTCAATATTTAATGAGCTAAATGCCAATGCTTCCAAAAGAGTCTCATAAAATTCTGTGAAATGAGCACAAAATTGTTGATGCAAATTAGTTGTTGCGGACAGGAATTATGTGAAGATAATGTTCCTCCACCGCAAATTGGGTTGTGGCAACATCACAAATTGGACAAGTTATTTCCATTTGTGCGTCATGTGGAAGGGAGTGTTGGCTAACGGTCAAGTGTAGGCAACCAGAAGAACTGTGGGTATGGTTATGTTGAAGTTTATACCACTAAACTCTGATCAAAATATAATTACATTTATTTTAAACGTGATTTCTTATTCCTTTTTCACTATTTTATTAAAAGGATGATGCATGACAACAAATCCACTGAAAAGACCAAAAGCAACAACGTGTTAATCTGTCTCTCAGTATTTTCTGACCTATTCTTTAGGGTACTGTAGTTTTTTTTTTAAATTTTTTTTACTCAAACAGCAGTGAAGAGTGCATTTGTTGGGGGGCCGTTATCATCTGATTTGGTTCACTAGCCAATATTTATGGCACCAGGACGATGTATGTGGGATTGAAAATAAACTACAGTGTGCGTGTGTGTGTGTGTGTGTGTGTTGATGATAATGGATGAACATGTCACAGGGTATAATGTTGTGGTTCACTGATGTGTTTTGAATAGTTTTTGGACAACAATGGCGCTGTATTCCACAGAGGAATAAGCTATACCAGGCTTTGACTGCACAGGCAATATTTGTTAGTAGGATCAAATCATTGTTGGTTTAGTCTTTTCATGGGATTTGTTAAGGAAAAGAAAAATATATAATATCACCAGCCTTATCCTTTCAGCATCTACATTATCACAGTAAAGACAATAGCAAAATGTGGAAAATTATGCTCAGGTTAACAACAACAAAAAGAACAATTCTTTGAAGTTTATCCTTAACAACAGTTTGACCAAGTTTAAGGTCACTGTAAAAGAATTAAATCCGGCATAACCTCAGGCATTAAAAATACTCATGGCACAAGCTGGGAGTTGAACCCCTGGTCGTGAAGATGAAGACCTAAGATGATTCTCTGACCTTAACACCCTTATTTTGCAGTTATCTTCAAATGTCAAACTACAGTACTAATCCTTTGATGTTGGGAAAAGTTTCTTACTTGTGCATCATCCTTATTCAACAACATTTTGGAGGACCTGGCTAATTAATTCCATGAAGGGCAGGTTTAACCTTCAGAAAAACGATTCACGCCTCTGCTGCCTTTTACTATGGAGCTCATTTAGACTAATGCACCACAAAGACCAGCACTATTCCTATTCTGCTGTCAGTTCCCATATTACCGCTGTCATGTATGTTGTAATGCTCGTAGGCCGGCAGAGACACCAGTGAGCGTGGGTTGAGCCTGAATGGACACAGACACAAGGCGTTAGAGCTGCTGAACTGAACTGAGCTTGAAATACACTGAGTGAATCAACCTTCCGTTGTAATGAGCTGCCGCGTAGGCTGACTTAATTAAAAGTGATGTTAAATAATTTCTCTGTGGTGATGGTGCCATGATCAGCTCAGCCTCACAGTGTGACCTGCTACTCTTTTCCACGCCTGATTTCAGCCACCATGCACAGTTGAGAAGCTGTGTTTTTTTTAGAAAGGGAATGTTTATCTTAGGGTTGGGTGATATGGCAAATATATCATATCAATATTTTTTCAGGCAGGATCATGATCCACGATCTTATCACAGTTCTTTTTCATGTTGATTTTTAAGACTGTTTTGCAAGTTACTGAACAGTACAACCAAACTATTCTCTTTAAGAATAACAGACCATTTAGGCTAAAGTTTGCACAAGTCATATGCTGACACATAATGTTACACCGTTGTTGCTGGGACAGTCTGAAAGGTCTGAAAATTATCACCGAACTTGTATACCATGAACACCAGCGGGACACAAATGGTTCTAGGTCCAGTTAAACACAGGTAAGAGTAGAGGGAGACCAAAACAAGGCTAATGTGTGACTGTAATAAATGGAAATGCTCATTCATGGCATGTTAACACTAGCTAACTAGCTGCTACCAGTTTGTAAGCCATCTTGTTTGCTAACATTGATTCAGCTTGTGTTGGCAAAGACAGCTCATATACCTAGCATGCCTCCCTGCCAGCTAACGTAAGACATCAGATAAATTATATATCCAGGAGCTAGCTAACTGTCTGGCTCGCTGGCGTTGTCCTTTCCACCAGTTGCTAAAAATACCCTGTTTCCTCCAAATGTCAATGCCTCCTCCAGGCTCGCATATACAGCTCTGGAGCCCTGGAGCAGCAACCCTACATAGGCCTGCCCAACATAGTAACAACTTACACTACCTTAAACTTGTTCAAATGTCAGACTAAACTACCACTTTTTGTTTTCACACGTTTCCGTTCATTGTTCCGTAAGAGGGTTTCATAAAAATAATAAAAACTTACCTCTGACCAACGCCAAGGCCGGATGTGCGTATGAGCCACAGAACTACAACTGATAGAATTTGCATTGTAGCTAAGCTACTAACAATCTCTCTATAAAGGCAGATTGTGGAGACGTTCACGATTTAATATCGTCATATCGCACAACTCTAGTTTATCTGGCCTAAGAACATCCCTAACATTGAATTTGGATTTACGCATCTGTCCGCCAACCTCCTCAGTGATACCTTTCTGCAGGGTGAGTGAATGAGGGTGATAGACTGTTTGTATATCTGATGAAGCAGGACGCAGAACAACACAAAAATGAGGCTCTGCTATGACACAGTGCCTCAGGAGTGTCTGCTTTCTTGCCTTGATTGCTCCGTGTTCCTTGAAGGCTCTGTAATATGGACGACAGTTCAATAGGAAAGTAGAGGGAGGGAGTACTATTAAATTCGACTGAGGGTTCAGTGAACTTGTCATGGCATCTCACTTACACACACACACACACACACATACACAGAGTCCTATCCTGTTTTTCCTGGAGGTTGATTCCATCTCATAGGCTTTGGATGAAGTCATATATTACATGATTACATTACATGATTCAGCTTCATTAACTACTTCACACTGGTTCGTGCATAGTGCTGCAGACATATACTCAATTTAGAAGCAACTAATAGGATTTTTTTTTTAGCTTAATTGACATGGTGATATCATGTCTGTCTGTCATGCAAGCGGATCAGAAAATACATGCAGGAGTTCCCTAGTAGCAAATTAGCCTTGTTGATAACACTGATTTAGATTTTTTACTTTGCATCAACTGAAACATTGCAAAGAAATTTTTTTTAGAGAAATGTTGTACTTACATTGTCAAATAAGAGGCAAAAAAGAAGTTTAAGTTGTCACAAGAGAATGATTCAAAATTAACCAATATCCCTCAATGTATAGATGCTTAATTTAAAATATAATTATTGTTGGAAGTGTGTAATTTAATATTCTTTATCTTGTCATATCATCAGTCAGCCGGTTCTCAAGCAGGCCCCATCAGCCAATGGAACAGCAGAGTGCTGACAATGCAGCCGCCGTCACACTGCTTTTATAATAGCATACATCAAGCCTTAAACGCTTCGGAGAAACACTCAAACATCTGCGTGCGGGTTATTTTTGTAGCCCTATAGATTCTGTCCAGACAGACGGAGCGCAGAGTAATAGGTGTGCAAGGAAAATGAAGAGCACACACTGGTTTTAGCGGCAGCAGTGATTTTTTTTTTTTTTTTTTTTGGACTTTGGTAATCAGTGAGTCGGTGGCATCTGCAGAAGCCTCCTGCTTCTGCTCTTGCCCCCAGGCGGTGCAACTAACTTGGAGTGCTCCAGTATGTAGAATGCTCTACAAAGGGCCGTAGTGTAAATACTTCATAGCATGCTGAGTGGTCCTATGAATATGTAAGGATACAGGCACCAATTCAAATTAAACGATACACGGAGCAACCATTTGCATAAATGTGTGCTTTACTTCAGACATAAAGTTGCACCCTTGTGACAGTATGTGAATAACAGCAAATGGTTGACTTCATCTTTGAATGCATTTACTTTTATGCCATCTGGTTTTATCTATTTTAAATTACCTTTTAGTGAGGTGTGATAGTTTGTTTGTAAAATGTTTTGTAGCAGTCAGACATGGCCAGCTTTTGGCCACCTGAATTACACTGGTGTTCAGGGTGACAGCTGCACTGGCAGCCGTCACTGCACATCATAACTGATGTTGTGCTGAACTCAGTACCCATGACTGCAAAAATCACTAGTTAATTGACTTGCAATGACTCTGGTCAGCGGCCCATCTCTCCCTCCCTGCTCTAACAAGTCCAAATATATTCTGAAAGACAGCAGTTGTATCCATTTATAAATAAACACACATGCATTGTCCTGTTGTTTTTTTCTTTTAGTTCTGCCCCTGGAAGACACAGTAATGCAGTACATCCCAAAAGCTTATTAGTTTGTCCCACAATAAGTGTCAGCATGTGTTGGTTAAGTGTGTTGGTTGACATGACAACCATGCCCTGAAACACAACATCTGTTCAGTCAATAATTGGACTTGAGCTCCCTGTTAAAACATCTCACTATACTGAAGGTTGGTTGTTCCATCTCTGCAAACCAAACCTGTACATTACATCAGCTAATTCAGATTTCACCGCAGACCGGTCATTCACAATTTAATGGCAATTTAATGGCAAACACGGAGTTCCTGTTTTTCTGGTTTCAAGTAACAGACTCCTTTTTAAAAATGTACCAACACCTAGCATGAAGTGTTTGCTCAAACTAGGACAGCGCATCCGTTTGTGTCCTGCTGCAGCACACGGTGCACTTACTCAGTGAGCATTTCACAAATGAGGTCCATTGTGGATAAGTACATCATTTCCATAGACACTTTTAATTTTAGTTTTTTTGTGACCGTGGAGGATACATACAAGCAAACCCCAATTAATGAAGGAGTTAAATCATGAGCAGACTAGACTTAAAACACACTACTGGCCAATTAGATTCTGCAGCAGGGTGTAATCCGAGGCTTTGCACCACACTGCCTCTGGCAGTTCTCTCTCATCCTGCTCAGAGTTTTGTGAAGTCCAGCGCATCACCCCACGTGACCTGGAACTGGCTGAGTCTTACTCTTTTGTAGCCTTCCAGTTGCAGACTGACAGTGACGCATTGGTTGCTGCGAGCAGAATTAGATAGATAAATACAAAGAAATCCGTAACACCCAAACCTAGAGTCCGTGTCTCATTTATTGATCTGGTCACGCACCAGTAGATTTCCATTTGCCTCTACTGAAGTACATGGAGCTTTTCTTGAGGATGACCCTGAGAGTTTTCAGATATGAACAAAACTACCTCAAACTTACTGCATGTAGCTGACATGACAGGTACACAGAGGGAAGACACAACAAAAACTTTTAAATATCATCTCCTGCTAGTTTTGTCATGAAATGTTTATATATTTACAGTGCTTATTCAGATTTATCCCTGTAGTGCTGAGCTCTCACAGAGAGACTATTGTAGGCACGGAATCATGTGACAATGTACAATGTCAAGTTGCTTTTATTGCAGCTTTGCTGCCAAAGCCCAGTAGTGTTTAAACTGGATCACAGAAGTGCAGAGAATGATGGATGTTTGGAGCTGCATTTCACTGTGTGGTTATTACACAGTCGTAGTGTTAAAACCATTAAGTGAAATGTAATGCTATACAGGATATTCATACTAAAATGAAAAGGGCAAATTACAATAGATGTAGCTTAGGAAATAAAGATCTGGTTTTATATACACGACATCTGTTACTGTAATTCTCATCTTCAAGTGTAAAGTAGAGAAGCAATGGAAAAGGGTAAGGAGGAACCTTGTCGGAGACAAGTGCTGAATGTATCATTAAATGTTACCTGCCGCTGTGTTGAATCGATTTGTCTTCTTTTAAATGAATTACAGACTGAACCTTACAAAATCACAAAACAGAAAGTGCATCTTTCAACCATTTGTGTGCTGTTGCATCACATGGTTCTTTAATCTCTGCTAAATATACCATCGCTGTGAACAGATCACTGCATTCTCACAGCTCAAAGCACAAACCCCTGCATCTTTATCTGGAGAGTGTACTCACTTTTTCACAGATTTAAGGACTCTGGACTCCTCATCTGCATTTATTTAAGCAACCATAAAAGCTGGTTTCTTGTCTTTTTGCTTCCCTCTTCCTTGGACAGTCTTGCAGAACAGGAATAGAATTGAGATGCTGGCATAGGCTACTTACTCGACGGAGGCAGCAGCTGCATAAACAATGCTTTATTTCACATCCTCTTAATGTTTATTCACTGGCTCCCATTTGTACACTGATAGTGCTGAGTCACACCCTCATGTGCACACTCTCTAATTATTCTGTACCATAGCAACCGTAACTTAGCAATTGCTAAACCTCTTCCATTTGAGAGGTTTAGAAAAATGTCATTATATTTCTCTATTTATCCTTTCAGACTCAGGGAAGTATGAAGTAAAACCAGCAATGGCTACATTATTATGAATTTCTATCTATCCATCTCTCCATGAACACTAACCCACAAAGTCCCTTTTGTGAAATGCTGATATAAGGTCTTTAGAGATGAAGTCATTAAAATCGACGTGACTAACTTGTAAATAAGTTGTAACTTTATGTAAAATACAGAAAGTACAATTGTTTCATTAAGGTGTAGCCTAGTAAAATGTAGGAAGTGACTTATATCTGGTCCTTTCTGCACAACCATGCAGCGCTGTCTGGAGAAGAGCCACTATAATTCTGGGCTCTCTGACAACTTGTAACACTCTCTCAGCTGATGTGTCTTATACTTGACACACAAAACGCAGTTTTGTATGTCAAGTATAAGACAAGTTTGTGTGTCAAAATGACTAGACGCTCATTTAGTGTGAATGTTCATAACAAAATTATGGTAAAAGGTCAATTCTGGGTTGGTTTTTTTTTTTTTTTTTTTTTTTGCAATTCATGCAGGATCCTGGTCTTTAACTGTAGTTAATAAACAGCAACTGTAGTTGATAAATTGCTGATCTGGATGAGTTAAGTATGTTAAGTCGCATGATGCTGCTGAAGTAATTTGGCAGTTGAGAGTTCCCATCTGTAGTTTATATAAGAACATCGGTCACTATTGCAACCTGTATTCACCCTCTAACAGCTGAGAGGTGTCTGTCAGACCTGGTGTAGGTTTTATGTAGATCAGATAACCTACATTGACGGTTCACAATGTGAGGGTAAGTACATCTACAGTTCTTTTTTTGAGTAAAAACCATTGTGGATACCATGGAAGCTGCAGTATATTTTTAACATAATATGTGATGTAGGTTTTTAGATTATATGACTACAAAATTTGCCCAGTTCGTTTTGGACCAACTTTTGGTGAAGTGTCACAAGATCTTAGATTTTTGTGATGCGATAAATTGCTGTTAATATCTAATCAATTAAATATATGATAACCAGTAATGAAGACGAGAGACAAATTGTTCATGCTTAATTGACTGTTGATTGTTAATGTGGCCAACTATTGATTAAGGACATTGCTTAAAATTTGCATCTCCAATCCTTAGTTATTATTCATTAAATGTTCAGTATTCAAAAACTTAGACATTCTTCCTCATCAGGACTGTGTGGGTGTGGTTTGATCAGATTTGATTGACTTGATCAACTGTTGACACATTCTGATTCAAAAGTTGCTAAATTGTGATTAGTGCACATAAACTTTCTTTCTACACTTGTGGTAGGAGGCTGGCTGATAAAATAGGTTTTCAGGGCCTTTGAGAAACAACAGAAATTGGTGAACATCAGTCTAAAGTGTGTTCATTTCGGGAAGTTCGCCTTTCCAAGAATGTGAAGACACCATGGAAGAAGTTTGTGGTTGTTTCACGCAGTTGGTTCAGACTACATTGTGACTGGTAATGAAATGCACCGCAGGAGAAACTTAGTGCAGTTATATGGCGCATACTAAATAATGCCATTGTCAACACCTGCTCAAACAGCCAATTAAAAGAAATAAACTTTCCAGAATTCAAGTAAAAAGCTAGAAAGTGCTCAGTGTGAACACAACCTTATGCCTAATGGCTTAGAGAATCACCTTGTCTGTCCCGAGCTTCCCTTTCTTCAAGATCCCCTGAAAATTTCCCCTCTTTTCCTTCATTGACTGTCTTATCTTGTTTGTTACTGGCCGGTCTCAGAGCTTGACTGTGCCGGATACATTCTATTCATGCGCACACACACACACACACATACACACACATATATAGACACAAACTCAGAGCCAATCACGTAACCCCACGTGCACACACTTTTCCTTTCCTGCCCTCGCCTAAGGGTTTGGTTTGATTCATGCCCTTTGTCAGAGTTTGAGTGGGTCTCAAAGAAATAATGGTGTGACTTCTCTGGGAGTGTGGTGCCTTCCATAATTGGTGTCTTTCCTCGCATGTACATCACATTCGCCCTTGTTCACTAGAAATCACACATCAAAGGATCTAAAAACTCCTCTCCTGCAGTGTCAACTTGAAGTTCATACCACCGAGGTCCTGATAGGAGCTGCACATCACAAATTTGGAGGGAAGTGAAGGAAAAAAAACAATAAATCGGAGCCAACCAGCATTATATCTACAGTACACATCTAGTGTGCATAGCATTAATTCAATACTTAACTGACATTATCCCTCAAACGTGACTTAAACACTGTATTTTTATTGGTTAAACATCCAAATAACTGCAATTTCTGCATAGTTACATGAAAACAAATAGTCTGTGTTGAAAGTAGTTGAAATTGCAAGTTTAAAAAAAGCTTTGATGTGTCTATGACCGGTTCAGAGCTTCTCTACAGTATGAACACACAATGTTGTTGTCACTTATTATTCCAATGTGACTTGACACATGCCCTTTAATCTTGGGGAAATGCGATTTCCCTGTACCACTTAGGGCAAATGTTGTATGGCATAGCAGTGTGTTTAAGTAGTCCAGTATTGCCAGGCCAACAAAAACCACCTTTCTACATAATTTATAGCCATTTTTTAAATGTTTAACACTTTTTATCTGATTCCATCAACATGCAAAGGATACATAAAGCATACTGCACTAATGTATATGTTTTGTTTACAATTGTTTGTTGACTACAATCATGAATGAATGATCTCTCTGGCTGAGTCTCAGTGGGATGGTGAAAAACAAAACAGCTTTCCATTGGAGTTCGTTGTACTGAAAATTATGTCAATCACCCTAAACTGTGAAACGACATCTGAACACAGAACACGTTTGTAAGAAGACAAGTAATTTGAGAAAATAATTGAATGGATCATTTTAATGAAATAAATGTTATGTCTTTCCCAGCTGCTGCAAACCCTGTCTTGAATGATGGGGAACATACAATATGCCTCGTACATGATGGTTGGATTTAAGCCGCGAGGTTTTCCCTGTCACCAGCAAAAATGAATGGTCATGTTTTTATCCACTCAGGTGTGAAATTGCTGCTGTATTTGGCAGATCGGTGTGAGTTAATGTACTCTCTGAGGTCCTACTTCCTATCCCTTTGCACCGCTCCGGCTAGCGCGAGCAGTCCGTATCACACATGGTGTAGTGGTTTCATGGCGGCCACTTCGGTAATAACAAAAGATTTGTGAGGGTGCTTGTGTGCAGGAATGTGTCCAAACGCGGAAACATGGCTGCAAACTGTTCTGATGGATCTGCCTAAATGGCCGTAACTCTCCAATGGTCATGTTGGCTCATTTACTGGTTCTTCCAAATAAGGACAAGACTGAAGTTTTTTCACCCACAGTCAGAATGATAAAAGTGGCTGTTTGATAGCAGATTGTTTTAGGGGAAGGGGGCAGGGAGCCATTAAAATAGCCCTGCACCTGCCTGCTCTGCAGTGCTCACATCTCATTCTGTTGTGCACTCAAACGCCTCAGTTGGAGTCATTTGGTAACTGGTCTCATCTGTGCATTGATTGTTCTGTTTTGGATCCTCTTTTATCTATAAATAATGCAGTCATCTGCAGAGTGTACTCCCACTGAAACCCCCCTGTTACCTGCACAGGGGAGGCAATCAGCCCTACAAGGCATGTCACGCCTGTCTATGGTAATTGTTTTATGGATGGCATTTCTCTCTTCTCTCTCTTCTCTCTGTGTGTGTCTCTCAGTCTCTCTCTGTGACAGATGATTGCATGTTTAATGTAGACCTACAGTTCAGGGCTCTTTGTCCCAGTCCTCCTGCATCTGAAATCCTCTCACACCTACCCCATGAAGATCACTAACACTGCATCAATGGGCTGGAGCACAGAACCCACTGCTAATAGCCAACTCCACTAGAGGGGTAAATAAAAACAAGAGTTGACTCTCTTGCCTTGTATTTGCCTGCAAATATTGCCCAAGTAACAATTTCTCTTTTTCTCACTCTCTCTCCCTCATTATCAATGCTTGGTTGCGTGTCTTACCCAGTGTACTGTAAATGCTTTCAATAGCAATCTGGGAGGGCTGAGAGTGTTGAGATTTCCATTCTGTTGCACATTTCTCTCTGCTGGTCTCCAGAGAGAGACGGGGTAATGCCGGGGCTCCCCCGAGGTTGGACACCAAGCCGCAGGCAGTGTGAACAGATTAAGTCCAAGATGGAAATTCAGATTTCTTCACTTATTTTTTCTACAACTAGATAAAATCCATACTGCTGTTTGTCTGCCATGGGCAGGATTGGCGTTTGGTAGTTTATCTTGCTGCACATTGTAAATAACTAAACAGAAATGTTGTCATTCATGATATATGTTCGCATGCGATGTGCTGTTGTCAAGTTTTCTTGAGCAATGAGATGTTATATAATGATGCACTGCAGTTGAGTTTTTTCTTCTTACATTTGCACCACTTCACATTAAAGTATGCAAATAATGCAGAAGTTGCAGAGCTGCTCAGAGATGTTGAAGCTCTTCTCTGTCATATAACCTATGGTGTGCCTTTCAGCAGCACCTGGAAAATGTGGAATACCTCAGTTTGTTTTATTCCTTCAGAAGGCTGATGCTTGATTCCCAGTTTAATCTGGTTCTCAGACTATTCATCGCCAAAGAACTGTGTGAATATCACATCAAAAAGTAGGACTTATCCTTTAATCTTTCTGTTCACTGCAGCACCACTTGACATAGGCCATTTCCCATTATGCGACTTTGTTGTTAGGATTAGGGGCACGGTCCCCTTCTATAATGAAATGTGATATCTTAAGTAAGACTGAAAAAAGAGAAATAATGAATGAAGCAACAGAGAAAAGCTTGGAGTCACGTGTTTGTTTCAGTTGCTATTTAATTCGCTGCCAGCTTACACGTGTTGCCAGAAAAGAAATTAGAATATTTTCCCACAAGAACTGCATGGGGCTGAATTCCCAGTGTTGCACACAGTATGACCAGACTAGATATCTGTAATCTCCTGACATTTATCCTGCCAGTCCTATAGTTTCTTTGCTCTCGAGCGTATCTCTGTGAGAATACTGCTGCATACTACAAACTGATAAATTATTCTGTCGAGGTTTTGAAGACACGCTTGGCTAAATGGCTGCCCATAAACAAGACTCTGTGGAACCAAATCACCCTCGCAATCATCCTGCTGCTGTCACAGTTCTTGAAGACAGGTACGAATCAGTGTTGCATTTGCTTCCCTGCAGAGCTGAATAGGAAAACTAATGAGAAGAAACAACTGTGAATGCCAGGGCTTCCTATAACAACCAAATCTGTTGATGAAATGTGGCGCCCGATGTTGAAACATTTTAGGCTTTATTCTAGTTTTCTTTTTTTTCTCTGAGATACATGAGACATGAAAACTGAAAGCATTGCATGTGATAAATAATATATATCCTATTTTGACATGCCTATTAGGGTTTTTCCACTAGCCCAGGTTAGTCCGCTTTAGTCCTGCCAAGCCAACCTGTGATGAAACACAGCTCCACTGCAGCCTCACAGCAGGGGAGAACTGTGTCGAGCTGCGTTGCCACAGTCCTGCTTGACTGCGGCCAACCAGTGGCGACCTCCCTTCTTTCCCTCAAACAAGCAGTGTGTTGCAGACTCAACATGTGCTGGAGACCAGAGAGAAAACTTTCTTTTTGTAAAATATCTTTTAGGGCATCTTTGTGCCTTTATTATAGTGACAGTGGAGAGAATTGGCAGGAAACGAAGGGGAGAGAGAGATAGGGGGGTGACATACAAGAAAGGTCCGCCGTCGTAATGAAACCGCGAATGATGCTTTTATGTGGTATGCGTCTTAACCAGTAGGCTACCGGAGCGCACTGAGAAAGCTGTTTTTTAAAGTCTTTGTTCAGCTCTCAGTACTTTTCTAGCTTCTAACTGAATCTCTGTGGTTTGAAGTTTAGTTTCTCTGCTGTTTCCCTGTTTGTACTTTCAGATATCTGTCTTGTTTCCTGATTGCTTTCAGCTGTACAGGAGTCATGTTAAGTTGCTGCTGATGAAAACCCAACATTTCCTGCTGCTTCATATTAAAAACTTTTAAATGATAAAACAACAGGAGCCTCTTTCACATTTGGTTCTACTTTTAGGGTTGTAATATTTGACTTTATAGACGCCACTAATGGTTGTTGACACACTCACCGAAACCTTCAGATAGGCTCATTGGCAGTATTTGGTCTCTGAAATGGTTTAATTAAAGGGTCAGTTCATCCCTAGTGGCATCAAGCCCTGCAGATGGTTTTAGTTTTATGTGCTGAGGTTTTCAGATATTTGCCTCTGAAAGTTCAGTTCAAAATACTTAATTCATTTTGGCAATTTGATGAAAGTGGGATTGGAAACACAAAAGCACTAAAACAATCTAACAATACAATGTTTGAAAATGGAAAGAACAAAAGTTGAATACACCATGGTTAATGGTAGTGATCAATCCATAGCTGACCAACGATATCCAACATCATGAAGGCACATTATGTCAAAAACTACAGTGCACTTATCAATCTGTATGTAAAAGAAATTGATCATCCAACTGACTCTAATTAGCAAGATTTAAAAATACAGTGCAGAACTTCTGTAAATAAATGAATGTCCATTACATTCAAGCCCTTGAAGCGCCTTTACTTGAAGTTTACCAACTTTTATGTAAACATTGTTACACCTCTTGTCAATCAGATGTATTTGTCTTTTAATTTTCCTGTGTGTTTCTCATTGAAACAATCTCATCATCCCTAATTATTCCTGGTGGCATTAGCTTAAAATTGTCATAAACGACATTTATGGGGTCATTGGGGTCTTTGGTGAGGACCTGTTAAGTATTACGCTGTGCAAGGGAACTCTGTGTTTCATCAGTAATTTTAGAGCTTAGGTTAACAATGTGTTGCAATAGTTTTTTGTCCTTTTGACAAAGAGATGAAACCAGAACAATATATTAAAAAGTTAAAGTATTTTCAGAAAAGCACAATGAAATCTGTATTTTCATTAAATCTCCATTTTTCAACAAAGAATGGTGTAAGAGTTGGAAGATATTGCATTATATCATACCTGTGTGGTGATTTTTACATTTACTACAATTATCTGTACATGAAATGAAAAATAAAAAAGGGAGAACACAACTCTGTGGTGAGCCAGTAGAAGTACAAAGGGATTAAGGTGCTAGAGCATCAGTGCTGTTGAGAAAAAATAAAATCCATCTGATTAGTTGATGATGTCAATGGAAACAAGAGGAAAAACTTTTCCACAAGTACGTGAGGTTGCATTGTATTAAATGCTGATGACGTGCTGACAAACGTTTGCCTGAAAAAGACCGTACAGGTTAAAATGTTGAGGTAATAACTACTTTGGTGCTTGAAAATTTCAGTGTAACATTTCTCCTTTTCCTTTGTTACTGCTTTTTGTCCACTATCCACCTTTTTTTTCTTCAATCACTTTGGCTTCCCCCTCTTTAGAATGTATCTATAAAATTGCATTTGTTAGAGTAGACCATTTGTATTTGTATTGTATATTTAAACACAGCAATAAGATAAAATAACTTTTTGTTTTATGTATATGCCAAAATATTTACACCCATAAACACCCAGACAAGTTGTTCTGTTTTATCAGTGAAATATGTTTATAATTACACATTATGATTGTCATGATGATGAGGATCTGTAGTGTTAACAGCAGCAGTGGTCATGCTTCCAGCCACAACATAAAAATTACATGAAAATCTTGCTTTGCTCTGCTGCTGCACATGGACTGGGCCGACAGTCTGACACTCTCAACCAGCATATTAATACACAAGATTAAAATACAGGAATTTTGCAAGTGCAACAAAAATATCAAAGAGAAACAAGAAAGAAAGAGGGAAGGATGTAATAGCCCCTGGATAAGTTGTGCTTAATAGTGTAAAAACCTTTAAAATTAATTGAGCAGCCAAATGTTACTTCATCCTTCTCATGCATGCTTGCAGCTATGGAGATTCCTACTGCAAAGGGAAATGGCTTTGTCCTTTTGTCTCAGAGCCCAACGGAATGTGTGGACATTGTATTCATCACATTATTCTTTTTTATTAGGGTCCCTGATATTAATGTTGCAAATACTTGCCCCTGTGTGTGATTGTACAGACGTGGTAGGCTATGGAAGACAATAAATGGCATGCTGCAATATTTTTACTGTGATCATATTAAACACCAACAATCAGTAATAGCACAGCAATCAGCAGCTATTAACTGGATGTGGATTTGCATAAAGAGCAGATAATTTACATGATCAGACTATACCACATTTCATCACTGCAGGCAGACAGTTCTCGCCGTCTTACACCATGACACAAGACATGCATGGCACAACCTATTTAAATGGCAGTGTAGCTTCCTTTTTTTTTTTTTTTTTTTTTTTAAATTGAAATAGGAAATTTGACCTTAAAGTACACTGAGAGCCTGCGAGTAGACGATGTGGGGTCAGGAGCAGTTTTGAGACACAAAAAGCTTCAGTCCAGTGTTTTCAATTATATGTCATCTCAGTTTGCTGGGCAGTAGGGTGTGGGCCAATATGAAACTCAGGCCACTGTATCTGTGTGGTCTGAGATTGTTAGCTGACCCAGTATTCAGCCAGGGCTTCATGCTTCACAGAGCCTTGCTGCAATCTACTCCACTGTAGCACCCAAGAAATTAGGAAAGGGAGGGAGCTACAGTAGTGTTGATACATTTCATCTTTGCTCAGAGGGCTGTCTCTCTCATGCAATCAAAAAGCTGGGGCCAGCAGCTAGAGCGTCCTGCAAAAAAGGGCTATGAATCCTTACTAAGCCATAGGGGTTTTATAGGCTATTCCCTGGGAAGCAACAATTATTCCATTGTAATGAATGCATGCGCGACTGTGGTGTGGCGTACTACATGACCATCTTCCAGACTATGAACACATCTGATGCCTATGGCAAACATTTCAGTCTCTTTAAAAATGATTGTACGCACTGCTGTCAGAATGGCTCGGCTGCAGTCATTGCTTTACCTTTATAATATCGTAGAAAAAAAAGGAAAATGTACCTGAAAGCCATAAATGGCCTGATATAGCACTTATAAAAATACCAGCTCAGAGGAAACATCTTACAGCCACAGAATTGTAAAGATGATGTGCGCTTGTCAAAGACAAGACAGAAATTGCAGTGTTATGCAGTGACAATGACCACGGCAACTCTACATGTTCTGTCCCCAGAGGCTCCATGGTTCATGCTCTTCCATCTCAACTCAACGAGTGGGTAACGTGGATCAAGCCTAAGATCAATCATATTGGTTTAAATTGAGCAATGATCAAATTTTTGAAGGGACAAGAGAAGAGGGGAAAACACTGATCCTACAAAATGCAATTTTATGACTCCTCCTGTCACATCTAGTTGCTTTGTCAATTTAGCGCGAACACTGCTGCCTTGGGGCCTCAGCATGGAGACGTGGTGTGTAGATGTACCAGCCCCGGTTGCCTCAACCGCTGGAGCATGCAAGAGTCCACTTCACATTTATTATAGTTGGTTCAGAAGGTCAGACATGGGAGGAAAACAACTCAATGCATTTCTAAGCTGAACAAGCTTTTAAACAATTAGTAAAAAAAAAAAAATTTCCAACATGAAGTCTTTAAAAAAACTCAAATCTGCAGCTAGGAAGGCATCCTCTCTTTGCCATGATGTGGAATGAATGCCACCATGACCAAACATTTGACAATTGTGGTCACTTAGGGACGCGTAGCTGAGAGTGTGTGAGACTGTGTTTAGCAGCTGCCAGGCTGCGCTGTGCTAAATCACTTGAGGGCAGAGAGGGAATTTTACAGTATATTTGGTATCAAACCAATACCAGTGCTCTTTTTTTTCCTAAATTTAATATCTGTATACTTCACTGTGTTTAACTCATTGGAGTCATTTTATTGCAAGGCAACATGAAGTCAGGGATTGCAGAGGTACTAAAAATGGAGTTAGAGCCCCACTGTGACTGAATATAACTGATAGTGGAAACAGAATTTTATGACAACATGGATCAAGAAATTGTATTTAATGCGGATCGGTCACGTCTGGCCAATCCACTTAGTAAGGTCAGTACTGGTCCCAATACCATTCTGGGGAATATAATCGGTGCATCACTAGTTGTGTCTGGGCAGTATAGAGTTATACTCACCAAGCTAACGCATGTAAAAACACAATATATGTCTGCATATTTATCATTTCAGCTGAAAGCCGGTGAGAAATCTTAACTTGTTTTTGACATAGAGGAGACTTTTCTCTTTTGATGCAGCTTTGTACTCTTTTCCCAATGTTTTTATTTTGGTTGACTGTGGTTAGCTACAATTCATTTATTTTGATAGACTGTAATGGTCTGTAATGGGGTATGCAATGTATTCATACAAGAAAAGTGACTATACGCATTATTCTTAAAGATGTCAGCATGCATACTAAATTTGTTTTGAGTGTTCAGATGATGGACACTATTTTACCACAATGTAATGAAGCGGATGGAGGAGAAGCTCTCAGCTAGAAAAAATTATAATAAATTGAGGGCAGTGGTAAGACGTCTCAGAAAGTGAAAATTTAAGTATTCAACCTTTGGAAAAGCATTTTTATTTCACCTTAATCAGTTAAATTGCCAATGTTCCGAAGTGGTGACACAGATGATTTTGCATGCAATATGCAAAAATGTATATATGTGAGCAACATGTGTAAATGTGTTGTGAACCTATTGCAAAACGTTTCAGTTTTTAACGTTACAGTGAGATATCTTTGTGATGCAATAAGTCACACAGCATTGTCTCAATTGTCAGTGTCTCTCCTCCTGCTTTTTCTGCATGTCTTAAGTTGCTGCTATTTAATATGTGAAGTGAGTAAGAGGTGCTGCTCCTCATGGCCATAGCCGATTAACATAGTCTAAACCTGTGGCGGTGTGATATCCAGTAATGCTCGGGTCTGTCCAAGCTCCAGGCTTGATGTCACAAAATGCCTCCACAGGATTTAGTAGCGGGCAATGAATAGGTTTCCATTAAATATTGACTGTGACATTATAACCTTTGTGATGAATTTTCCAGATTAACTATATTTGCTATCTGTGTTTGTGTATTGGTGGGGGCTCAACAAGCGCACAGGGCGAGTTCAATACAGAAGAGAAATAATCTGCTTAGAAATGGCGGGAGAGAAGCGTCAGCCTTCATCTTCTCTGTGCTCTGTGGAGGTGTCTGTGGCCTTGACAACAACATTACATGCTCACCAGGCGAGGTGTATGACCCCCCCCACCCCCCCCACAACACTACCTCCTCTCCCAAGCACACACACACACACACACATACACATACACACGCCGTACATATCCCGCCATGCAAAGGCTTATCCTCACAAGTGTTATCTTTGCTGAAGCCGTTAGAGAATCTAATCATGAGCTCTGGGTGGAAACCTGAGTGCAGTTTATTCTGCTGAGCTGTACTCTTAGATAGCACTCCACAACACTCCTCTACACACAGACCACACGCCACACATGCCGACATTAAGTCCTCACTTCAAACAGATGATGCACGTCAAATGGAGAACACAACACGCTGGGCAGACACACACAGATAACATCGTATTGTCAAACTTTTTGTAATAGAATCACTGCTCTTGTGGCTCTGACTGTACAGTAAATGGGCTACGGGCTGATTGCTGCTGCACAGAGCAGAGATTCTCCAGTGGAGGAGTATTTGTACAGCAGCAGGAGGGGCCTCCTATCCTCGGAGGACAGGCAGAGCCTAGCCATGCCTACGGACTGGAGCCCTCTGGGAGGCATAGAGGCTGGGGAACCTCTCAGGGGAGGAATATACAGTGGGTCACAAACATTGTTTTTGTCCATTATATTTTCTATCTACTTTACCAATGCTACTCAAGGTTCTACTGTCCTCAATAGAATGAGGCTGAGACATGATGTCTGCATGCTAAATTGGTTGCTCCTTGGTGACGGTGACATTTGAGCTGCTAATTATTATGTTCTCTCATGCACTATTCCTCCACTGGCTCTAAATCTCTCTTTGAACATCTCAGGTCAGGAGAGGACCTTTTGTCAGAGTAAGAAGAAATTGGAGTCTATTATGAATCAGAATGCAGTCTAGTAATCCTGAACATGTTATTAACTGCCCATTGTATCACCAGACAAGTAATTTGGAAACTTGGATCTTTAATTTTCACTTTAGACTTTTTTATTTGAGTCTAAAAGTGTTACCTTTTAATTTAGATATGACAATTTTTGTGGCGGAAATTAAGTTTTCTTTATCTTTTAACCTGACAGTGCTAAACCCTACAGCAGAATAGGACTCGAAAGGGAAATTCTGATATCGCCGGTAGTAATGTACCAACAGAAACTCTCAGTTCACTCTCACTTTGAGCCCTCTCATCTTGCCTTCTATGCAGGTAAAGAAAACATGATTAGACAAGTGTATACATAAAATGACCTCTGTCCTCTAGAGAGCGTTTTACCTTCAGAAGCATCTGTGTTCAGAGGAGCAGAAAACAGGTCTATGCTATCAGCTGTAAAAAAAAAAAAAAAAAAAATCCATCATAGCTTTAATCTTGTTTTCATTTGGAGGCTACTGCATCTGAAACTGGCTCTATTAGACAAGGACACAATCAGATGGAGAAGTCTTCAGCCTCCCTGTCAGAGGATAACTCGTCCTGCCTCTGAAGCGACATTTCAATCACCAACATACATTTGTTCAATTGGCCCGCATCGTTACACGTTCTCCTTCAACCCTGTAATCATTATCCACTTTCAGAGAAAATTCTGTGTATACCTGTTTGACCCAGTGTTGCTGTCTGACCACAGGAAATCACTGTACCGCACCCCGACACACAGTTCCCACTGGGACATATCCACTTCTTTCAAATGTAAGAGGATTTTTTTTTTTTTTCATCTTCAAAGGATGCTAATTTGAAATTCAGATTTTGCAGACATGTTTCACTGCACGCAATAAAGAGCTTGCTTCAGAATATTCCACTCGAAATAACTAACTACAGAAACAATGTTTATTTAATATCTTCAGACACCTCATTTAGTCGTGAGAGGTGTGCAGGACAAATTCAGTACATGCAGTCTTCCCTATCACCTATACAAGAGCTTTCTTTTTTTTGTTTATTATGTAAAGCATTAGTAGAAATTCTTTCAGATCTACATGTTTAGCACAATGTGAGAGTGAGAGATATTAATGGGCTAATGTATCTTCCCTCCTTTTTTTTTAATGGCATTGTTTTTAAAAATTAAGTTTATTCCAGATTTGAAAGTGTAATGCAAGACGCCTTATGAAGATATATTTTTAATTTAACTTTATTATATTCCTTTTTTGAATAATAGGGTATTATAGGGTAAAAAAAATCATTTTATCTCACACTAATTACTTTTTAACCATAAATAATTGTAGTAGTTGTACATGCAGGTATACAATAACAATGATTAAACATTTGAGAATGAGGGAGATAGAAACCGAGCTATCCCCTAATTTAAATTACAGTGTGTTTAAACATAACTGGATGTTAAAGATGATTGACTCCATCCTTTTCATGGACACCTGCTGCCTGCAGGAGTTGTACCAGAAGTGTTTTAACCTTCTGATGTATGTCAGGGCCGTAGGTGTAAGCCTCTTGGCCAATGCTTAGAAATATGGGAAGGATTTTTCCTTGAAAGTCTGTCTCCATCTGGGTCCCCGCTTCTGGGGTTGGCCAGTGAATTCCCAGCTTGGTTGCCACACATACATTTATGTCTTTGGGGTTAGAGTGGGTCCCTCCCCGGTGGTGGGATCATAATGTCATCATTGTCCCTGAAATTTTCCCTTTTTTGTCACAGATTGTAAGGACTGCGGCTCTGGCTGTAGGGATCATGATGAGGGCTTTAAACTTCCATGTTTTTTTTTATTTAAATCTATCAACCCTGTAACCAGAGCTGGGGGTTGGGGAGCAACTGCTTTCTTGCCGTAATTTCTCTGTTTGATCTACACTTCACATTACCCATGGGCCAATTTTAATTGTACAGTCTGCATAATATCAACTTCCCATAAAAAGTAAAATAATACAGAAATACATTAGCTACATTACTCATACACTTTTAAAAACAACAATTTAAAAACTATCAGTTAACTTGACTGTTCACTTGATACCAAATGGTCCTTCACAGTTTACAGCCTCTCATTTTAATGAAAACTATTTTACTCTGATTGTACACTTTAATTCAAATCCAACAAGTCCAGGGACTCAATTACTGCCATGAAATAATAACTTAGATAGAACATCAAAGGGTTTTATTATGTTTTATTGCTTTATACTGAATAAGATGTTTGTTAGTGGGATTTAAAGCTCACTGGAGTCCAGTAAACCATAATGTGTCTTTAAATAACGTATCTAATGACGCACACTTTGCACTGAACATTGATTTAGGTGGGTCATACGTCACAGAGGATTGATATACAACTGAATAACTCTTAAACATGTTCCCATCTACTTAAATATCTTTGTAGGTATCAACCAGAAATCAGACTCTGGTCACTGGTCTGAAATATTAATCAACAAACTAATGGTCCACCAAGGAATTTCCTTGCTGTCCCCCCACGTGTTTCAGTGGTCTTCCTCATTACATTCAGAACATATGTTAACATGTCTGCAATTTCTCATTTGCCTTTAATTTATTCTAGTGTGTCATAGAAATCTAAATATGATTTGCATGGTCAGCTCATGCTTAAATAATTACATACAGAAACATAATGTATGTGGGAGGTGGGATATGAAACATGGTCAAAATTTCCATACTAACCAGAACTCCCAGATGAACCATAAATGAATCATTGCAATTTACTGCTTTTTTTTTTTTTTTTTTTTTTTTTTTAAAAAGATGACATTTCTCCAAACTGAGGCCGGTGCCCTTAAAAACATTTATGACCTGATGTAGCAAAACTTGTTTTTATTGGACTGAACACATTACATTGTGATATATTGTCTTCCGACACAGCCCTTTACAGTAGACCTTTTTCACACATAGCAAAAGCACAGGTGTAAATAATAAAATTAATGATGGCTGCCTTGGTTTGAAGGTTTCCTGTGGTACTATCACGGCTTATTGGAAACAGAGCCATCGTTAATGTTAATAGGAACACCTGTGCTTTACTATGACAAGGCAAAATGTCTACTGTGAACAAGAAATTAAAATAATTAACAGTAAGATTTTGCTTTTTCACTTTTTTTTTTTTATTCCAAAGGTTTTTGAAATGCATTTTAATTAGCAGTTCCACAAGGAAAATGTACAGTTATCATCTAAGTGACAACAGCTGGATCACTAAACACAAAACAGAAAAGAAACATGCTAAATTGTTCAAGATGCAACCAGAAATCTTCAGTATTCTTAAAAATCTGATCCATGTTTTGTGATGGTCTTCTTTTCCACTGTATTCTATATTTCCAATCCCAGTTCCTCAAAATGGGAGGCTTATAACTGCATCTTGGTGACAACATTTCTCCAGGGCATAGAGGAGCACTGCAGAGACATAGAGGCAAATATAGAGTCTATATGCTCAAACAGACGAAGCCAGATGCTCACACTCCCTGTCGTGACACCAACATGACACAAAGCCACGACCTTGGGCCCCTTTGCTGCGCAGCACCCTTTCACATTAGAGGTACTAGGAGAAGGCCATCCCAGCTGAGCCTGATTGACCTTACGCTGTACCATACACAAGCCAACAGACAACCCCCACCACTGAATGAAGCCCATCATTAGAGTTCCTGATGTGCAGTGGACTGGTCTGGTCAGCTACTAACCAGAATTTCAGTACTTTTGCAAAGACACTCCATTGACTCACTCAGTGAAGATAGAGCTAGATTAGAAAACTCTCATGTGATTTTACAGAACATCACATTATGTAAGTATCTGGTATCCTTGCTTGACTCAGTCAGTAACTACACAGCCAAGACCCAAACTGATAAAGTTAGCACTTTGAAATATAAGATCACTCTTTGGTTAGAGTTTTTCACTAATGATTTTTTCTCCTTCCATGGCCTTAATTTGTATTTCAAACTCAATATTGGCTTATTCAGTCACATTGTTGGATTCCTCTCCAAATTATAGCTTTTTATACTCCAGTAGACAGGATAAAAAGAGGCGGTTGAATTGACACTGTTTTCTCTCATAATTTCACCACTATTTTCTCATAATTTCACCTGCTCCAACTGTTCTTTTTCTGACTTCTTACCCTTTGAATACTTAGCTATGGTCATTTGAGCCCAACAGTTCCTATTCAGTGTGACTGTATTTCTAAATGTGACTCTTGACCTTGACCTTGACTAGAAAGCTAAACAAATTTTGTGAATACCTCTATCTAACTCTGGGTAAACTGATGACCTTGTAGATCTTGATAATAAACAAAGGGTCTCATCAGATACTGTTTCTCCTGCACAAATACAAAAGTCAATTAAACTGTAAATCACCAGAGAAAATGCTGTTTGCCATCTGAATTACCAAACTCAGATGGCAGAGTCCCTCTAAACCTTTAAGAAAAGACTAAAGACTCAGCTCTTTCAAAAACACCTCTGCACCTGATGGACTGAAAAAAAAAATCTGTTTCTATGCATTGCCTTCTGTGTCTGTTGGCATCTACCTACCTCTCCTGACTAGATCCTTGCTTGTGTTGTATCAACTCTCAGATATATGTCAGTTTGGATAAAAGCATCTGCTAAATGAAATTGTAACATTGTAACTTGTAACATTGTAACAAGGTTAAGACAATTCTGTCTAAAGCTATTTTTTTTTCCACAATCAATACTCTGCTAAATCAATTACTTGCTTTTAGTCTACATAATGAAGCTTCAATTGTTAAATATGAAAGAAAAATGGTCACCATAAACCAGTAATGCTAATGTGGATGTACAGTAACAACTCCCTGGGATCTCCCTGTCCTCAGACCTCCACCTAGAATGTCATCCTGTAATATGACGACAGAAGATGTAATCAGTGTTGCAATTAGCACGATGAAGTCATCTACTTGTGGTCTTGACCTTATTCCAACCAAGCTGTTTAAAGCCGGCTTCCAGTGCCTCTCCCAGGAAACAACCATTATAATAAGGTGTTCTGGCCTCTTTCTCAAAGCCTTGAAAACAGCTATGGTAAAACCTCTGCTTAAAAAATCCAACCAATTTAGACAGGATTGATCATAGGAAATAAAGACCCATCTCTAATCTTACTATAAGAAGGGCCCAATTACACTCAACATTATAAACTTCCACAGATTTATCTCTTTATTTATTTTTTTGGACTAATAGATTTTGGAAAATTAACTGCAGTAGTACTTGTACTCTTAACTGCAGCATATCATGCCACTGGCCATTGGTTCACGTGGTATTTTAAAATTAAATGAAGGAGCTATTTTTAATCTGGTATTAAATTTGGAGTACTGTCATATCCATGGTTTTTACATTTTTTTGTCTCCTTTTATCACTTTTTATGCCACAAGTGTTTTACTTATACAGTACCAGTCAAAAGTTTGTGATGAGATGGTGAAAGACACACTTTCTCATCATGGGAAAGTGTGTTCCAACTTTTGACTGATACTGTATATATGTTATTTTATTTTAATGCAACATTAATCCATTTTTTGGGCTGCTTGGGGGCAGCAGAACAACCTGTAAACATCATATTGACATATTATCTTTGTATAAAGTTATTCCACGACAACAGAGCAACATTAGCATTCATTTGGAGTTGTTTCTGGCCTGGCCTGTCTGAAGACAGCAAGTCCAATATTTAATCTCCTTTTTACCTTGTTGTGGTCTCCAATAACTCTCGAGGGATGTTGTTCACTAGTTTAATAGCCAACTTTGTGTGTCGTTTGGTGCTGGGCAGGCAGCGTACAGGGGGGTTTAAGAGTTTTTTTTACTGAAAACAGCTGTGTGGTGCATCTGGACACAAGGTGGTAAAGGTGTGGGTCACAGAATCAAATAAATATGCTAAAATACTTGGTACAGCTAAGGGGGGCTGCAGAATGGGTTGAATTCTGTGGATTTGCCACTAATTGACCCCTTTCACATTATACATAATAATAATTTGATTCACTGTTGATATAAAAATGCTGGTTAGCAGCAAGCAGCTTTAATATGTTATATGAAGATGAATACAAAAATGCAGACAATATGTGATGGATAGTTTGGTTTCACTTAAAGACACTTTTGTAAAATAAAAGGTAAATGGTGAAATGGTAATAGCACTAATGAAGCCAGTTTCAAATGCAAGTGTTTGTGTCTTTGTGTATGTGTGTCAATATGTGTGTGCAAACACAAGTTTAGTGTGATACAGAATGTGAGTGTGGGCACAGTAGTGTTTGAGGAATAGTCCTCTACATGAAATACAAGATCCATCATGCTATATCAGTTCAGTTTGTCTTGTAAGAGGGAAAGTGCTATGCTTTTCAATATGTCACCATAACTATAGCATCCAATTCCCCTCTGGGACTTCAGTCTTTAGGTCTCTGATTATAGGTTGGCATAAATACAGCACTCTGTGGTTCGTAAGAATGAAATATTTTTGGCTTGCGCTGAATTTAATCTTTTTATTGAAGTAAAGTCCCTACAAAAATATTTCTCTCCCCCACTGTCTTGGTTTTGCACTCATGCCAGTGTCTCTAATAGTCATCATAAATTCTAGGCAGGCACAACCCATTCCCTATTCCCAATTTGATAGATGTAGTGTGTAAATAGCTGAGAGACAAATTGATCATGCTTTGGCCTAGACCTTGACTGTGCAAACATTTCCAAGTGTATAAGATGAGTTAGCAAGATGTGAATAATACGCTACCTTTTGTTACTTAAATTGTGAGATATTTGGTCGTCCAGGGGAGAAGAATGATTAGATAAGCTGCTGTATGATGTGCTGATATTCACAATACAACCTACTGCATGCACATGGACAACCAAAGCATGTTCACTATACCCGGTCAGAGTTAAAAAAAAAAAAAAAAAAAAAAAAATTCAATGCATAATTTAATTTCATTCACCAATTAATGTGAAATTCTTGGCATTGGCTTGTCTGTTCCACATTTCCCAAAGCTACATTTTGTTGTGATACTCAATCAAATTAGCTTTGAATTCCAGTGATCATCAGGCTCATTAAAATGTGTTTATACTGCAATCAATTTTTCCATGGCTCAGTAAAAAGACTGCTACACAGTCTTAGTTATGTGCAGCCAATATCCCATCCCTCTGAAGTTTGAACAGCCTTCTTATTAGGAAACTGTTCTACACAAGCTCTGCCACATAATTTACTTTTACTTGTTACTTGTGGAGTACTTAATAGTACTGTATTTTATGTAGTCCATGTTAGTTTTCTATTGTGATTTAATAGGCAGCCTATTCAAAGTCCTCTGAGCTTTCAGATACTATATATATATATATATAAACACTTAATAGATTTATATGCTTAGTGCAAATAATACATCTAAAGCAGATATGTAATTCAATAAATCTGGATTACATTAAGAGAAATGCATTTCAGAGATTCAATTTAGGACTTATGAGGCTTGAATTATGAAAGACGATTACCGTCTGCCTTCTGCCATGACTGCATGAGAACTGAAACTGAAAGAAGCGTTTTATCAAAACACTCTGACGGTTAATATAAGTCACTTTTATAAATAAACTGCGGTTAAGATAACTATTTGGAGAGATGATGGTTTGCTTTAAAGACTTAAAAGCCAATTGAGGTCAGCTTCATGGGGTATATATTTTCATCAACTATGCAATTGCAGAACAGTTGCAGCTGTTCTGTAGCGATTAGCTTGGCACATCATGTGGTTTGTACAGAGTGCTATCGGTCTAACAGCTGAGTCAAAAGAAGAGGGCCAGAACCTCCTAATGGAATTTTCAGAGGAAGGCTTTTTCCCCCTTTTTGATTTCCAGCTCCTGTCTCGGTGGGTGTAAGTGAAAAGTAAAGTATCCTCCCTTAAAAGTCTCAACGGAAAGTGATTTGCATTGTATTATTCAAATTGCAGTTAAGTGCATAATACGCTCTAATTACACGGTACAGTACTGAGTGCGTTTTGAATTCATGCATTTCATTTTTCAGGCTGACTAACACAATGAATCACACAAAATGAATAATGGAAGGTGGCTATTGTACAGATGTAAAATTGTTCTCTGTACTCATGCAGTTTACAGGCAGAAAAGCGGAGAAATGCACATTTGTGTGTGCAAGTCAATATTTGAGCACACGTGTGCGCATATACACCTCTTTGTGCTTGTCAGTCTGTGTGTGTGCAGTGTATACACAAGGGAAAACCTGTTTGTGTGTGAGAACCTGGTCAAGTAGCATTTGGAAATTAATTTTCAACACTTGTTTAAAGGCAAATGCAAACCTGATGGACATTGTTTGTCTATAGGACACTGAGGAAGGCACTTGATTTTCAATGATCTATCTTTCAGTGAACTATGTTCTTTATTGTCTTGATATGGTAATCTCTATTGATTTGGTATGCTAAGCAGACTAAAATAAACACTAAGTGTTGTATTTTAGGCATCTTTTGTCTGTGTGTATGTGCGACAGGGGCTGCATCTCTATGAGGCTGAAATAGCTGCAGTTAAAGATGCAGTGAGTACATTTTTTACTGTCACATTGCACAGAATGATCATAATATATCTGTAAGTGATGTGAGTTTGACTGGGATGTTGCTCAAAATCAATGACTCAGTTATTATTAACTGGGTGTTTAGACCGGAAATAGCCCTGGGTAAGAAAAATGCAATGGACTGAAATCTAATCCAGGACGATGTTTGAGAATTAGATTCATGAGTTTGAAGGTCTATCAGATGCCACAACACTACATAGCAGTTTATAATACTATTAGACAGGGACTCTGGAAGTTTATCACAGTGGCAAATAATTTACCCTCTGTTGAAACAATTTCTAAATAAATAGGACAAATACTGTATTCACATTTCTCAGTAATCTACAAGGAATATGTGCTTGCACACATTTAATTGGCCAATGCAGCATTTTGCCAGATCATACCGCTTTTGTTGGTAAAAGTTGGTTAAAGTTGAGCCAGATTCAACTTTTTTTCACAGACAACACTGCTGTCTGTGAAAAATGCTGCACATGATTGGTGTCTGTATATTTTCATGCAGTGTTAATGTCTCTCTTAGTGTGGCCTTGGCCAGGTGGGGAGTCTTGTCAAAACTCATTCATTCCTCCACATTCCAGACCATTAGCTTTGTCCGTCAGCTTTCATTTACTACCTTACTTATCCAATTTTGACTATTAAATCTTAAACTGCACACAAGAGTGGATAGCTACTTAGTCTGTGGTGTATTATTCAACAGATTATTATTGATGCACCATGTTTTAAATACAGATCTGTCTGCTCCAGAGAACCGGTGGGTGCTTTCTGCTGCACAGTGTTTGTTTTTATCTCTGTGTAGCTGGAGTGGGAGTTGGGTTATGGCTGCTCTGTACTCACAAGAGGACACCACGATTCAGATGAGACAAAACAAGCAGACGCAGGATTTACAATTTATAGTTCAAACCATGCTTGCTACTGTTAACGTGACGGCATTAGACAGTGATATTAGGATGCTTCCTGTACATGTTTATCCATCAAATTTTTCATTCTTTTTATCCGTAAACAACAAGAAAATAATGAAGCAAGTTATTTTAGACAAATAGGCCTTTTCACTGCAGACATTTGGACTTGCCATACTATAAAAGGCACATGTTGCTAATAACAGTAACAATGGCTCCATGCTATTCAATGCATTTACACCTGTGGTCAAAACACCCTCTGAGAAAAAGGCATATTATTATAAATAATTTTCATTAGACACACTGTATTTAAAAATTTAAATGTTATTTTCATTGTGTTCAACTCTTGAGCGTCAACCTCCTTCCCACACCTATGGATGTATTAGTATTTTTTAAGTTAGAGGTTACTATAAGTTGTGCCAGAGTCCTTTTGCTGTAGAAATGTGTTGGTCACTAATTATTTAAATAGTATTTTGAATTCATTTGAAGTCGTTAACTTTGGCCTAAAAAGCATGATTGACAAAGTTCATTAATAAGACTTAAGAGAATGGTTATGAATATAATTGTTTTTTTTAGATGCCAAAGACTCATTACTGTAAGCAGCAGCTGGAGTTTTTAACTAAACCAATCCCAAACCTCTTGTGAAAGCAAAATTATATTTACTGAATATGCACAATTAGGTAAACAACTGTACCATTAGGTGACATGTTGCGCTGAGGTGTTAAGCTCATTTGGTTTAAATGTAAACCTACAGTGTACGGCTGCGCACCAGCACTAATCAGCCACTGCCATCTTGCAGCAACAACAATATGTGTTTGTGTGATGACTTTAGCTCATTTGCATTACTTACATGGTCTTCTTTATTTAATTTGCATATAAAAAGAGTTCTACCGTCTTTGCTGTAAACTTCTTGCTGCTGCAGACAATGACAACATTCAAAAAGTTATAGATCCCAGCTTAAACCCAGAAAGGCATGCCTCAACTGCACTAGAATATTGCAGGGAAAATGAGTCAGGATAATGGCTTCCTAGAACTCACCACATCAGCATGAGTGTAAAGGAAGATGAGTGGCAAGCCACTAGGATGTTACAGTGCTGTTTTCACAGCTCAACAGGAATCACCACCTATTCAATGGGAGTGAAACCACACGCAAACATAGACTCCAAAACAAAGATATCACTACACACATTCACAGGGCTTTAAAGTGCACACGCACACCTACCCACGCGCTCACTTAACTCTTAATTATCATGGATGCTCTAGTCATCAATTATTAAGCACACTCTAGGCGTTGCTAATGGTATTTTTGGAGAGGAAGCTTTATCTACTGTAAGAAGGTAGATGTCTAGTTTGGGAGTCTGTGAAATAATTTATTGTGGCCCCACAGGCAGTTTAAATGCTGTCTGTATTTAAATCAACTGCAATGTCTAAGCAAGTTTAGGTGGTTTTGTCTGACCCTAATTTTGTATCCATTCAGACTGCAATTACATTCTAGCTGGCAAGCAAGACCTTTTTGATCCTATGAGATAAACATTTCAGACAGATGTTACCAGAACACAGGCATTAATTCTGCACCATTTAAGGGAATGCATTACACATTGATTTCGTCAGTACTTTTGTCATATTTTTTCCAAAAGGGAAATTGGGATATTTAGAATCATGAGTTATGTAATGACTTAACGTGCAGACAGGACATCTTGGCACTTGTATTCATACTGTATGACTAGATAGAAAGATGGCAGTTTCATTGACAGAAAATCATATCATAGCAGATGGGAGCAGAGTCAGGGGCCAATTGGGGACATTTCAGGGAAAGAGGATATCTATCATGATTTACTGTACTGTAAGGCACTGTATCTATTGGCTTAAAACAAAATACACCTCAATATCACAGCACTGTGACAGGGCTTGGAATTCACCTCTCAGCTTTAAAACAAATGCTTTCAATCTGGTACAATCCAAGCATTGCCAAAGTGAGACATTGCAATGGGTGAAGTAGGGATACTGTATTTCAGAGGGAGAAAGAGAGACAGTGAAAGGCTTTGGTGGTAAAATCAGCAGTGTTGCTTGTCAGCTCCTCTGTAATGGAAAATGTATTTAAAATGGGGTCTACTCGATCTCATTTTACGAATCATTAATAATAAATTGGTGCCATCAATCCTAATGATGACGGGTCCCCTATTATCAGGCCAGCGTTTGGGAAACTTCTGTTGGCTTGGATCAATTAATTCCCCTTTTCCCTATAAAACATCTGTTTGGTTTTTTGAAAAACAGTCTTGCATAACATAAAGGACCTTGGGGTCTGTAGCCTCGCTGGTCAGATGGGTGACCTATTTAACCTCTGTTTGCTGTTGTCGTTGACTGCTGACACCAAGAGACAGTAAAGGCAGTGAGCAGAGTATACTAAGCCTAAGGCAACGGCCACATACAGAATAGGAGGGGGGAAAAAGAAAAACCTACAATAGCTTAGAGTTAAAGATCCATGACTGTACATGCTCCAGCCATATGACCACACTAATAGAAGAGATTATTTGGAGTACTGAGGGCATTATGGTTAGATGATCATGGATATGTCCTTGAACAACATCCATCACTCATATTTTCTCCTTCGCTTCATGCCATGTTTATGAGCACGCCTTGATATGCAGTCATTATGAAGATTTACTTTCACATACACATCATGAAGGTAGGTCGCTGAACATACCATAGGCACAGGTTATCACATAGACCTATAAAAGCAGGGTGCCATTCATTAAATGCAAAGCATTTTCACAACATCATCGACATCAACACTCATCAATTTATCAATTAGGATCAGTGAATTCTCAAATAACTGGAAAAAGGCAGTCATTACACCAGTCTTAAAAGCATCGGATCATGATCTGATATGCAATTATCGCCCCATTTCTATTCTTCCTGTCCTGTTAAAGGTACTTGAGAAGGTTGTGGCTGCACAGCTAGTTGACCACCTAGAGACCAATCAACTCATTCATCTGCAAAAATCTGGTTTTAGGCCAAAATATTCCACAGAAACTGCAAATTGTTATTTCATTGAAAATGTAAGGCATTCCTTGGGTGGGGGTAATGTCATGTAGGCAGTGTTTCTTGACCTGAAAAAAGGCATTTGACACTGTCAACCATGGCATTCTCCTGTCTAAATTGTCCACATTCAGTTTTTCTAAACAAGCAGTTGAGTGGTTTGAGTCATATCTTCAAACTAGAGAGCAGTGTGTAAAAGTTGACCAAAAAAAGTCATCCCTTTTAAACAACAGAATGGGTATTCCCCAAGGTTCGATCCTGGGTCCGCTGCTTTTCAGTCTGTCTATAAATGAACTGCCTACAAGTTGCCCAGCTAAGTCACCTAGCAAGGCAGCAGAGATCCTGACTGCATATCAGTGGCTGCAACATAATCATCTTCTATTGAATTTGAAAAAAAACAAACAAACAAAAAAAAATAGTTCTATGTGTTCCTCCATTAGAAAACAGGGCTCATTTGAAAATTTTTAAATCAAGATACGGAATGCAGAAATAGAGGAAGTCAATGATTTCAAGGTCTTAGGAATAATCTTAAATCCACAACTCAAATGTGATGAACATGAAAAGAAGATTTCATGTTATTTTTGTTTTCTCTAACTACTTTTCAAATGTTTTCAAACAGTTTAGCCCCAGAGCCTCTTTCCAGATATATCTAAACACAAGACAGTAGCAGAGTAATCAGGAGCATGGTGAATGGCAACAGTAAAATATCACATGATAGATTTCTATTTGGACAATCAGCTTTCTCCATTAAGGGCTGTCAACTATAGAGCACATGACCAACTGAAATCAAATTAATTCCAGATATAAAATCTTTTACAACAAAGGTTAAGTGATGGCTAAAAGAAAACCAGAGCTGTACCCATTTTTTAGCTAACTGTACTCTAATTTACTAAAGTTTTTTTGTGTATGTGTATTTTATACTTCTATATCTGTAGTGTATTGTGGTTTTATGATAATGAAATCTGTTTATTTTAATTACACTGTACATGTAAACTAGGGACAATAGTTGAATATTAGCAATAGCTATAAACTCTCTGTGCAGCACATTAGTTTCATGCTCTGTATTGGAACTATGTTAAATTGCATCGTTCCTGTCAAATAAAATTCATCGTTATATTCACTTCTCATGACAAACTTGGGCTGGCATCCAAAGTTTTGAATTTTGAAAATGGTGCACGTCAGGACATTTATCCAGCAGGATAGTTCATAGGAATGTTTATGGGCCTCTGTGGGGCTAATGATGTATTACCAAGCTCTAACTGTGAAAAGAAACCAACTGAAAGAGTGTTGATTTAATTACATTAAAGCTGCGATTAAATAACAACCATGTCTACAGCCAAAACATTTTGGGTGTGTTGAATGCTTGTTTTACATAAGCATTAGTCAGAAGAATACAAATGATGTTAACAGGAATCATTACATCTATTTGTTCATTTAATCAACAGTAGAGTTATGCTTTTTATTTTCCTATTACTCCTGTGGAATGTCAAAAGTCCCAGTGCAGAGTTTGTTTGAATTCAACCAGGAGAACTATACATCTTAGACTTGTGCTTTATAAATGCTTTATAAAATAATAAAATTAATACTTAAAAAAAGATATTTAACCTTTATTTAACCAAGTAAGTCCCATTGAGATTGAAAACCTCTTTAGCAAAAGAGAGGTGGCCAGGATGGCAGAGAGCGTTTTACTTTAGTCATGTTTGCATTAGTGACTAGAAACATTCAGTCTTATTAATACAAGTTTTAGGGGTGTAAAGACTTAACAATACATATCTGAAATCTGTATGAGCCAGCCCACAGCCTTAGATCCTCAGGTGGGGCCCTTCTGGCTGTTCCAAAGTCGAGGCTTAAATCTAAAAGTGACTGTGCTTTTGCCATCAGGGCCCCTCGGCTTTGGAACGACCTGCCTGAGGAGATAAGGCTCGCAGAATCAGTAACTTCTTTTAAATAACTTCTTAAAACTCATTTCTACAGACTTGCTTTTATGTGATGTCATCTTTTTATCGGCCTTTTATCATATTTTTTTATCATCTTTTAATATTTTTATCACCTCTTTATTGTTCTTCATCGTCTTCTACTGTCGTCTTCTTAATGTCAGCCTTGTTATTGCCTTCTTCTACTGCACTTTGTAGACTCTGTTTTTAAAGGTGCTATATAAATAAAGTTACGATTATTATCATTATTATTATTATTATTAAATCTGTGTATTCCTGTTCATGTGTTTGCATGTCGGGATGTGCCTCTCTGGCTAGCCAGCTACATTTCATCAATCACACACCTACTATGAGCAATACTCTTCCTGGGGGAAAAATATCACACAACGAAAGAAATAAATGACTCTACAGAGTACAACATTCATTGCAGTTGAAGTCTGCAAATCACACAGCAGTATAATGAAATATACAGTTGACACCACAAACCTTGCTTGTCTTTACAAGGACGAATGTGTGCTGTTGGTAAAGTTATCAACAGCAGCAGTCAACTGCAGGTAATTACTGAAGCCATGAGCTTTTTGATTCACAAGCACATGAATGCACATCAAATTTAGATGATTCACAGTGATCCTGAAACAGAAGTAAAAAATATTCAGTCAGCAGCTTTTTAGTAAAAAATGACTCCCTGGTTGGGACTTGCTAACCCGTTAAGCGGGGCTCAGACTACAGGAGTTTTAAAATCCTAACCGATTTTGAAATTGGGTTGCACCACACACATAAGGAGACACTTCACAGATGTTCTTTTCTCTAATCTCAAACATGCACACACTACAAGATTTGAAAATAACGGCGCATCACAAATTGCAGGGTATTATTAAGATTACTGTGCCAGACGGAGTAAAGCACCACCTCACGTGATCTCATGGGGAAGCAGATGTACATCAAAATGGAGACTGACATGGTGTAACAACTTGCTGTAAAGGTCTTCTCTTTGTCTGTATGGTTATGATGTCTTGGAAGACATGTTACATAGGCAGTTGTGTTCTTGCCACATATCAACAAACCTTTCTGACATCTCAGCTGTCCAATGCACCCGTACAACAGCTTGTTGTTGCTTCTTCACGGTTGGTTTCATTCACCTCTGTCTCCTTGTAGACCTGTCTCTCTCATTGGCTATTGTGATCCCGCTTGGGAAGTAGTGACATAATCATCCAGATTTTAAATGCCAAATATCAAACATGTTTGAAATCATCGGGGTGGCCCTGATGAGTCTGTGAGCAGTTCTAGAGGTTTAAGATTGGATCTGTAAACCCCTCACATAATCAGATAATCTGGGCTGAACATCGGTACCGACAAAGGTCCTAGACTAGATTTCTCCTTCGATTGTCAGGAGGGGTGAATCGGGGATAAATACCCCTTGTATCACTGTCCATGTTTACTGTGGTAAATACAATGGACTTAATTTTCTGAGGTATTTGTGATTCATAAATAAAAATGAAAATGAAGTTACTCAAAACTAATAAACTGTAATTCATGAACAAGTAAAAATATCAAACCCTATTAAATCTGAGCTGAGTCAATATTAAATTGCAGCTGAATTGAATTGTAGGCTTTAAATCTCAGTGTATTATATCGTTACATTTATCTATTTTTACATCTGATGCTGGGTCATGTACTGTATTTAGTTGTGAATCAAATCATCTGAGAGTGTATACAGGTGACAGGTAACAGGTGTACAAGACGGCTTTTATAAACTGACAATTCTCACTCGTACTCTGATGATTTCCTTATACCAACACTACCTGCTGCTGCGGCTCCATCCCAACCTCCTTCTTTCGAATGTTGACTTTGCAAAGATGTTCTTGTATGTTTACAGCTATCTCTAAATCATGTATGTATATTGTAGTTCATGTGTTTGTAATGCCCAAGGAAGAATTCTTCTAGGACAATTCTTGTTGCTGCTATTTGAAATCTCCCTTAAAGAACGTGGCCTTTGCTGCCAAATCTTCCTGTATAAAAATTTCCAATGAATGGTAAATTCCTTGATGTTTGTGTCTCAGACTGAAATGTTGTCCTGGTTTTAAAATTGATCTGATGATGTTTTCGCAACATGTGCTGCACATTGACTTTAGCAAGCGTTATTGTTGAAAGACATTAAACAACATGCTCCTTGTCTCATTTATTAACAAGCTTTCCTCATGGGCAAAGTGAGACAGGAAACTTTAAAATTCCTATTATTCTCAGCATTAAGCTTGACGAATGATTATTCTTTGTTGCTGCACAGGCAAGTTATCTACACTCAAAAAGGTGCCGAAAAGGTCAGCCAAGATACTGTATGTCATACCAGGCACCAAACTCTGCAGCACAAGACATGCCTTACATTATTCATATTGTCACAGTTTACAAATGTAGAACGCTGCAGGCCTTTTGCAACTTGGTCAAACTAGCAACTTTTCAATCCCTGACATGTTATTGGATTATATGGTTTCTTGGAAGCAAGATTGAACCAGATTGACCTCCCATGTAGGAATAGTGCACACTGATTGGTGTATTTGCATATGAACATGTATGTTTTGTGACTCCTGGCCTCTATAAACTGGTGAATATAGGTGAGGTAAAAATGCATGCATGTATTTTATGAAGGCCACTGTACAAACCATAAATAACTGTCATAGCTTCCAGTTGATCTGTAAACAAGGAAAGTCAAAATGATCCAAGGAATTAAATGTAAATGTTCGTTTGTCTGTCTGTCACCTTGTTAGTGAGCAAGATATCTCAAAACATTAAGGAACAATGAAATAATTTCTGTTGTGGATTGGTCCAGGTGCAGATCCAACATTTTTTAAAATTCATTGTAAGGGCAGGGCCTTTTTTAAATACCGACACTATTTGCTTTGTAACTTATATGCTGTTGAACAAGAGCAGAAGCTTTAGTAGAAGTGTTTGTATTTGAAACCAAATTACATGAATGTGTGAGTGTCTCACATCATCTTGCTCTCAATTACACAATGACTAGTTTCATGACACTTTTGTTTTTAACAGGGAACCACTCTACAAACTGTAGCTTCCCGGTTGATCAGTGATATTATTGCCTGCCAATTAAACACACTGGTAATATGTGTCATGGGACAATTAAAATGAGCCACATAATTTTCATATTTATTCCTTTTTTAAAGACACTTTCAGCTCCCGCTAGACCAGGCCCCATAAAACCTGAGGTACTTTTGAAATGTCTCTCAGAAAAAAAGGTAATTACTTCTATTCATCTGTAACCCATGGTAAATTAATGTTTTCTGGCATTCAATAAGTTCTTGAGTTAGTACTGTGGCAGTGTTCGCTAAGCCAGCAAAGGATGTGATGCTTACCTGACTGTTGTGATGCATACTGAGTAGTCGTATTGTAGCAGGAAATATATGCTCAAATTTTAGTTAACCCATGTGGAAATAACATTTCTAAGAGTCTTTCATTCTCAGGAACATTCACAGCCTGACACTGTCGATTGTTATGGCGCAAACTGGGTGCAGCTTCTCCTCATGCTTTCCTTGTCATGCCACTGTTCAACTCATATGGCAGATATATATATACCGCCTGAAGACACAAATGAGTCACGTCTACACGCATGCAACCAGGTCTCACAACCAGGTCTCACTGAAACAGCGCTAGCCCTGTAGCCTGCAGGCAATCTGTGACCATTCTCGTGAAATTGATTTATCAGTACTGACAACAGATACACCATACACATTATGATCAATGTTGCAAAAAGTGTTTTGGTTGCCTCAGGTTGGTTTGAGCTTTGATTCTGTTACTGTCCTGCACCTTTGTTACACTGTACAGCCTAATGCAGGGGGTCTGAAGAACTGAATGAAAACAATGACCTTTGGCCTCCAGATGCATAGTCACATTAATATTTGACAAGGATTTATTCATTGTTTTTAGGAAAGTGTAGTCAAGCAAGCAGTGCACTGCATAAGCGACTGTATGTACTTATCACAGTACACTAAGCGAACAATAAATGTCACAGCATATTGAAAACCAGTGTTGAATCAATTTTTTCCCTTCGTAACATCCACTTGTCATCATAGTCGACAACATGCGGCATGAGTGCAATGTCAATATAATGTAGTTGAAAATGCCTTTTGTCATGCTATCTATATCTTCAACAAAAATTGAATATTAGCCGAGTATCCCATTCTAGGGTTACATTAAACTGTCAACATATGGTATCGTTCATGAGGAATGCCTCATAAAAAAGTAGAGCTGTGATTTACAAACATTAGCCTGTTGGGAAGAACCTTCTTATCTGAATTATGTCAAGTCTTGCCAATGATGTGGAAGCAGTCCGTTTGGAGAAGCTGTGCTGTTATCTCAGGAAGCATTTGAAAATAGGTCTTTATTGTCTGTTGCAGCTGTTTTCACGCCACGTCTTACCCCTGACAAACAAACAAACCGGAGACAGCAGCGCAGATTGCACTTAGCGAGCAGCCATTCAGGCTAAGCAGACAGAAGTCCTACTCAAATGAAGGGAACCTCAGGTAAGAGGCGATGTCCAAGGCATTTCATCAACTAGATTGGCTTAGATTAAGACAAACAAGGTGGTTTCCCTCCCAACTACGAGCCCAGTTGTGACATTTGCATCCATTTAGATCATTCTAAGTGGCAGCTACCATGTCTCGGCCTTTATTTAGCGGGATGCTGTGGCTTTCTTCAATGTTAATTATTAAAGTCTTTGTTGGACAGAGGATTGTACCCCTCTCCCAGGCTTTTCAACAACATCAGATTTGTTACAAGCCGCTGTCCTCAAGGTAGAATCTCCTACTTATCACTTGAGTGGTTAGATTTTGAAGTTCAGAATGATCTGGAGCTCATGGGGCTTTTAGACTACACTCATTCTCTGGTGCACAATGGATTGAACTTGATACTATTCATATCCTGGAAACACATGCTGTGTCTAATAGTGATTCAAAAGCATATTCCAGATAGGGTGACATTAATAACATTACCATATAATCTGTTAGAGTGCTGGCCACTGCAGCGTCTTGATAACCGGGCTGTGCTGACACCTTTTCCTACTCAGTTTATCCAAAAATGTGGATGGTGCTCTAAACACCTATGAGGGCATCATCCTTTTTCTGAAAAAAAGACCCTCCTCCTCTACTGTGTGAGGGTAATGAAAGACCAACGGATTGGCTTATCATTTTAATGTGCAGAGTTGTGCAGGGATCATCATTTGCTCTGTTAATGTGTGCATGTCCTTGAGAGAAGGAAGGTGTTTAAGGAGGCCCACTCCTCTCTTTCCGTTCTGGTTTAGGCTCAGATAAGGTAACATCCTGGGTCTTGGAGTAAACAGGACATGTTAAGGGGTCACATAGGGGTTAGGGCTCTTGCCTTTCCGTGTCCTTGGGAGATGTGGCTCTTATCTAGCATACATGGGCATGTAAATGTATACCTCGTGGCTGTTTGCCATTGATTGTTATCCATAAGTTTGTATGATTTGACCAATCACAGATCATTTCTCTGTTCCTTCTCTCACTGTAATAGAATAGGGTTGCTCTTTGTTCGGTGAGACGAACTGATGCAAATCTTTGTGTGTCTTGTCTCCTTATTGTACAATAATATTTTTTAATCTTCAACCCAGCAGTGTTTTGTGTATTATTTCATATGTGTGTTTAGTAACATACACATATCTATATATCTTTAGTAAATATAAATATATGTAGAAGGGGCTATCATTATGCCCAATGGTTTAAGATGCATATCAAGTAACTGCATGGGACCTTTGTTGCATATCGTCCTCTCTGCCCCCATATTCCCTGGATAATAAAGAAGTAATATAAGAAGCATTCAAAATTTAGTGCTTTTTCTTTTCGGTTTTATTATGGTGCATTATGTTGGTCCATGCCCACATTGCATTAAAATATTCAATCTCAGTGTGACACGATGGAAAATAATTGATAGGCCTATGTTTTGTCTCATAAAATTTAACACAAAATGTTCACTGCCTGCTATATTTTTACACACCAGACTAGTAAGCTGTTCTCATTACATGTTGCAACAGTGAAAATATCTTGAGTATAGCGGGCCAGGTGCTCCAATAAAGACATTGGGTTATTTTTACTTAAAACAAATCTCCAAACATCATTTCCACTTCATAATTAAGGTGTTATTTCCTGTCTTGTCTATGGGATTATTTTTGGGGATATCTGCCTTTTTTTTTTTTTTTTTTGCTACAAATTAAGTCTCCTTTGGGCAAAGCTTTCTACGTCTAAAGTTTTTTCACAGAAACAGACCGTACTAGTGTTTGCCATGTTCTAGCTCATTAACTCCAAACTACATATAAATTTTATGATCTGTTTTTAAGAAGCACTACATGTGAAACAGGGTTGTTTTTTTTTTAATGGCTATTTCCATCAGTTTCCATGTGGAATGAAAATCCACTCGCTAGAGATGTGTGATCCATCACAGTGAACATCATGTCTGCTTTTATTATTGTCAGTGTTACAGTTGTATGGTACTGCAGTGCAGACTTTTCAATCCAATCTGTATTTTCAATTGCATTAGCATGGATAGATGCCAAAAATGGCACTTTATTCTCAATGATGTTGTGTACAATTCATACACACACACTTGAAGCATGAAGTGGACAATTTAGCAACATCACTGGCAACACAATCTTTTTTTTTTTTTTTTGGATGGACAAACGGTCTTCAAAATGGACAAAGCTGATGGGGATAAAGTTAGAACAAAAGAACTAATTTGCAAGTTAATAGTGCTTAATCAGTTTGTCGCATTAGTGCCTGTTATAACAAAGGGATATGTGCACAGAGATTTGGACAAAGAGGGTTTAAAGCCGGTGAAGAGGGCAGAGTCCAGATGTGATAACATTACAGTGAATTTAACATTGTGCTGGTTGAAGGTGAGTATGGACTCTTAAGCCAATAATGTGCATAATAACACCTAAATATACAGTAATCAAACAACTGAATACATGCAAGTCTACACACATACACACACACACACACACGCTCAAACAGTTCACCTGATCAGCCATCCAGTAAATAGTCCCTGCTTGTGTTCAGACTAAAATGTATTATAATGCTTATATAGCCATTTATGGGGGGATTATTTAAATAAAGCCCTTTCCACCTCACAGGCTGACTAAGCGTTTCCAAAATCAGGAATCTGGAGAGAGATTTACAACCTGTAGCTAATAGGCGAATGAATCCCCGACTTTTGTGGGATACAGACTCGACTCTTGACTCATTAAGGTGATGAATATTCATTTTTTAAAGATATGATCTTATTCTGCAAAAGAGCAATATTAATAGGACCGGGATACATGCTCTTATCCAAACACATATAAATTAATCATGACTCCCTGGTGTAGACACAGTGTTCTGCAGCAAACATCTGTAGCATAAATTACTCTATTGCAATCACATCATGTCTACCCACAGACAAACAGGAGATTTAATGATTTTCTGTTTACATGTTTAGCAGGGGAAACGTAGCTGCTGTCCCTGAACCTGGGTAAACGAAAAACTTAACTGCAGCTTTTAAAAATTGCAGGGGCCTCTATAACATTTTATTAGAGTTGTTAATTTGTAATAGGATTGTTATTCCCCAGTTGTAATGTGATATAGATTGGGTTTTCATTTATCTAAAGAGTAAATTGCCTCAAGTCAGCCTATATGGGAAATCAGCATTAATAGCGCATGTTAATAGGATATCAGTTTCACGCCAATAAAGCCAGGTCATTCAGTATTGTAGTGTGTTATACAAATTGCATTATTTCAAAAGACTCATAAAAGGTCAGTTTTTGGATGCTGTCACCCTTTTAACTCAGGTAATTCGCTCACAATCTGGTCAGGCTGTCATATATTTTATAAGACTTGTATGATATATCACTTTCATCACAGTGAGCAGCTCCAGTGGCAAAATAGGCAAAAATACAGAGTTGGTTCAAAATAAAAGCATCAAACAGATGGCATTTTAAAGAACCTGCGATAATTTCCTTCATGACATTGAGAAACCAATGCAACTAAGATCACAAGTGGTGCCATTCATGGCGAGTGCAGATGGTGTTTTTGACTGTTATTTGATAATAGTCTAGAAACCAGGTGCAACTACTTTGGCAGGATGGTTTCCTGGACGTTTACTTATAAAATAATTGCCAAATAAAAAAGTTACAGATAAATGTAGTATTTCTTTCTAAAGTCACTCATGTCACATTATTTACTAATTAATTAGTTTTTTGGCAGCATGCTTCATAATTTTAAGGTTTGGATAATATTTTCCTTTTTGACATCCTTTCAGACACTATAAATATGATAGCAGGTCACTTCCCCAAACCACAGCACATCCGGCTGTCAAAATGAGATTTGACCTTTGGTGCCTGTGAATTATCCTGCGAGCACACACTGCAGCTGCAGGTTTCTACCAAGGTCATTAGGAATCTGGAGCAATACACCTCATGCTTTATCAAAGCCATAAAGACGAATCTCATGTGATAAATCATGTCAAGTCAAGTCAAACGATATTATAGTCCAATATCACAAAGTATGCCTCAAAGGGCTGTACATATAATAAAACACTAATGAGCAACATTAGCAAAATATACAGCGTCCACAAGTCTGAGATTCTGGGAAAGGAGTCTCAGACTTTTGGACCCCACTGTATAAAAATATGTAAAAGTGAGATAAACTACACAAAAAGCATTATAAATGCAATATTAGAAATATTAAAAAATATATAAAAGAAAAATGTGAAGTAAAAAGAAAAATATAAAATGAAGAATGCACAATATGCATAGAAGACTCCTACACATTCATACCTGGATACCCAGGCATCAAGGAGACTCAAGGAGACCTGTATGTACTGCTTACAGTCACAGCCCAGCATTTCATAATCTACAGTAGCAGTGAGTTATGTATGTTATCAGAACTGAGCATAGAAATTCATTTTCTGAAATAATTATCCATCAGTTTCTCACAGCACCTGTCAAAACAGGATCAGAATATATTTAGAAATGTGACATCACAGAAGAGGCTGGGCATGTACATGCATTTATTTATATACATGTACATGTAGGTTACAAATAACCTCTTTGAATAATATGAAGCGTTTTCTCGAGGCTTATCAGTAGACAGGGCTAACTGAGCTGCACCGCAGCTTGCTTGTTGTTCGGTTTTCATTGCATTGGTAATGCGACTATAATGAAGACTTTCATAAAGATGAAAAGAAATGTTCACATCTACTAAATTTAATTTTGAACCTCTTTGAAGCAAAATGTTATCATGTTACACCATGTTTTTGTATGAATTCAGTGCAGAAATGCACTGCTAAAAAGAATAAGTGATAACTGATTAAATAGTCTGGTTAAAACAATTTGGTTAAAGTAGTATTTTGTCCAGATTTTGTTTGTGGTCTTGCTTTTTTTTCTCTCAGACATTTTCTCTGTGCATCTGTAGCAGTCGTTGTTCAATGTCTATCTGCTGAACTATCATATTGTAAATCGGTCCTAGACCTCCCAAAAAACAGGCATATCAAGAGATTTTTACACAACAGTCTGACTCACTGTCCGTAGCCTGCCATTCCAGGCACACCATCACTTCAGATGTTTGAGTCTTCATTTGCCATGACAACAGTGCAGAGGATAGAGCATGACACATCTTTGACAGACTGGGGAGTAAAATAGGCTTGTATGTGTTGTTTTCCTGTCACTCTCTGCTTTATGTAACACACATCTATAAAAGCAGTGCTTCTTCTTGCACAATCCAAATTGCTTTGTCGAACTGATAATGGTATTTTATCATGCGTCTGCAGACATCCTGAGACCATTAATGGATGCTCCCTGGCTGGGTGTAACAAGATGCAGCGAGCCAACTGGTCAAATCACAGGCTGGAAATTAAACATTTGCAAAAGGACGTGATGGGGATAAATGCATTTCCCTTGTTTTGTTCCAAAATAGTTACTGTGCCGTATGAGTTGCTGTGCCTAACACACTGGGCTGGCCTAATTATGGGAGATCAACCCGAGTTGTATGTTCTAAGACATGGAATTATTCATGAAAGTCTAGTCTTTAAATCGTTTGACTCAATTCAGATCACAGCCTAAAACAATAAAAAAAAAAAGGAAGAAGCATTTCAGCTGCCTACTGTTCTGCCATAATCACCATGATATATTAAACATAACCAGTTATGATAACGGGGTCATTAATTAAGCTAATTAATGCATGAATTAGAAAAAAAAATGTCATCATCCCTGTTTTTACATAACCCAAGTGGTTTTAACATATCTGTATTGTAAAGCATCAAGTGGTTACATAGAGATTTAAAGACAATCCCTCTCTGTGTAATTGATATGTAAATGTATGCAGGAAGGTGCTTCAAAATCAAATAATGAATCCTGTGGAGTAACTATGAAGTTCTTGAATGACTGTGTTCACCTGAATGGGACAACACAGACATCTGCCACCACAACAATATAATGCCCAAGATGCTATGTACCGAGGTGGCTGAAAGACAAATTTATGGAGGCATGAGGTTAGAAAATAGAGCCGCTGGTCAAACAACCTGATGCCAGAGCATGCAGCAACAGTGATGGCTGATGGCCATGCCTCAGCTTGGCCTGGCTCAGTATTTACACAGCTGTGTCTGGTCTGGAGCACATCAATGCAGGTCGGCCACCTAGCTGACCACAGTGGGTCACCACAACAGGCAGACACCAAAAACAAACTAGCGCAATCTGCTTTGACTCAGGAACTTGTGGGTGGGCTCTAATGAACACGGCTAAGCACTTAACACTGCACTTGTTTCCATGTGCTATATATAGACCCTTCGTAGCTGTGAAGTTTATTTACAGGAGGATGGTTTTTATGTCCATTTATTGCAATCAATGTCTCTGAGTTTTTATTTTTATGAGCCCGTAATTTACCTTTAGTGCAATATGATTAGATTATTTATAATTAAGTAATTAAATCTAATGAAGATGTAGGAAACTGTTGTTAGGGAGAAAGGTGCACTCAGGTTAGTGCAGGTTTAGTATTAGAGATGGATACAGAGGACCCGTCTTCCTGACTGGATAAGCTCCTGCAGCAGTAGGTACCGCTATCTGTATTTGAATGTCATTCATTCATTCATTCATTGAATAGTTGCCATTTTAAGCTTCCCTATTGTCAAAAGTCCAAATCAGTTCAAATCAAATCAGTTTTTTTGTCTGCTACAGCACTTACATATCCGCTCTGTCTTGTTTTCTCCTTTGAGAAAAACATCAGAAACCAAATGGGAGAAATTCATATTCGTTTAATTTTTTGGCTTCATGATGGCGCCCCTATCATCGCATGATGTCAGTCAGTAAAACTAAGTTTTAGTCATTTAGAAGCAGTGTCTCCATTACATAGTTTATCCATTAGAGAGCACTGACAAGTTGATTTTTCAAGTGCAAAATGTCCCACTTAGTATGTATCTTGGTCACATTTCTTTAAAGGATAAGTTCACAATCTTTCAAGTCTGTCCTAAAACGATGGGGGATGATGGGGGACAAAATCCACAGTTATCCTTCTGTGCAAAAATATATTTAAGTTTATTCAAAGCTAATATGAAGCTTTTTTCGTTGCTATACCTCCACTGCAGCTGAACAGGAAAGTACTGTCCACTGTCCAGACACAAAGAAGGAATTTCTTACTAAAAAGACTGTGGAAGAAATCCACTTTATTTGACTAACTCAGACTGCTGAAGGCTTCATATTATCTTCAGATAAACTTTTAAATTCATTTTTCTCAAACTAGGACTTTATCCCCCATTGTAAGCACATTTGAAGAGGATCTTCTAATGGTCAATATGAACAGGAGAATTTACAGCGAGCAAAACTTGTTTCAGTGTTCATTTGGGCATCTGACTATTGTTTTAAGACAGACTTTGACAGATAGAAATTGTGAGCCTATCCTTTAAAAAAACAAACACAAACACATGCCTATAAATATTGTTTATGTCATGTGTTTACTTGTAAAAAAAAAGACTATTAGCTGTAGTTATTGGATTTTTTTAAAGTCTCAAATATCAGTATCTGCCTCAAAAATCCTGTATTGGTCAGGCTACAGTGTGTAATGGGGGTAACACCAGCAACCTAATGGGGCATTATGTCATATATTTATAGTGTTTGATATTTACTCAGCAAAAAGGCTGCTGCACCACAATAAGTGTAGCCAGTCCACTGCCCCGGCTTGAGTTGCACAAATCACTCCGATACCCAGAATAACTCAAAAATGACTTCAAGTTAATGAGGTAACACTTGTAATCAGATAAAACAACTCCACAGTTATTTTCAGAAAGTAACACTGAAAAAGTTTAAACATTAACTTTAACTAGCATGATCAAAATCAATCAACTCCAAACCCAAACTCTTAGATTTACAGTACACAACGCTTTTTCAAACGCTACCTTACATCTGAGGTGTTACCTGTTACTGAAGCGACTAACTACCTGTGTGCATATTGTCACTAGTGAGTCACTACTCTAAACATATAAGCATCTGTCTGGAGGAGAAGGCTTGTTTTTCCTGTACCAACCACAAGTAAGCTGCACAGCTAGCCACCGGTCTAGTCACACACTAATCTCACACACAAATTCTCTCTCTCCCTGTGAACAGCAGTTAACAGTACGCCATGATCACTATGCAGGGAAAAAAAGAAAACAGGTGTACTAGTGTGCCTAGTTATACATTTTAATTTAATTTAGGAGTATTGATGGGTAATACTAATAAACATCAATAAGCAGTACTGACAGGATTGGTAAAGAAGGCACTTGAAGGTTTGGACAGCGTTATGGTTTTTGAGAATAAGAGCTGTGCTCAGGGAGCGTGTCAAAAGAACAGCTTGAAGTTCATTAAGCTTTGTTTAAATTTTGACAGTCTGTCTTTAAATCAGGTAGCACAGTTCAGAATTATTCTTGACTTTTAGGTGGAAAATTTTCTTATTATATTAGTAAGATGGACATCGCTAACTGCTGTCAAACTGTACTGCCAACATCACTCAAGATAAAGTTTGACGTTTTTCATAAAATAAAATAAAAATCTATCCTTGTACTAAATAAGTTGGCATTAACAGAAAGTGAAGTAAGAGTACAGAGAGAGAAAGAGATTTCTTACCCCCACAGTTAATGCTTTGTGAGAAATGTTTAATTTAATGTCAGTGGAAATATTCTACATGGTATGAAGTCGTGCATTTACAGAGGAGTGAGCGAGTGCTTAATATTTAAAGAGCGTTAAGTAATTATATCTTTCCTTGATGGATCCAGGGCTTCATTTGAGTAACACAGTAATGTATGGGGCACTCTGGGGCTGAGAACCAAGCTGATGCTGTGATCATTTACTCTCTTACTCCATAGCATCTGTCATGCCTGCACAACTAACCTCACATAGTAGTTTTATAGCATTAGATTCAGCATGCTGGAAAGTGAGCTAATTGAGCAGCAGCTTCTGCAAATAACCCACAACCTTCTTTCAATCTTGTGAAAGTCGGCTGTGCTGTTGGTTTTCTTTGAATTGTTATGAAAGTATTTGCGTCATATATTTGACTGTTTCAGGCTTTGTGAAGCTGATATTTGAGTCTTTGGATAAAAGCTCTGCTGTGTAACCATGGTGTTAAGGAGTGGTGTGCAATGATTTGCAGATTGGTTTTTGGACTCTACAGAAGTTCACACAATAACTGCACTGGATAGTCTCTGGAAAGTCTTTCTCAGACTCTTGATATGTTCTATTGTGTGCTTTGAGCTGAGACACACACTGTGCTGCCCAAAGAAGACCTCTCCAGTCTAAACAATGGAGCCCATAAATTTCTACATCATTATGAGCTATTCAGATGTTCCACGCTTGATGTGCATATTTTAGAAGCCAGAGGGCCATCAAAGTCAAACATAAAATACAAATGAGATCTTTATGAACCCATACTCATTTACAGTCTGCTGCTGCATTCTGTTTTATTTTCTTTATCGAATGCTTTATCTCAATCATGCTCCTCCAATCTGTTGAAAGCTCAACATTATACAAAACACAACAAACACAATGCCTCTTATCAGGTCATTAATCTGTGATTATGTTCAGTGTGCAATATATATACATATCTCTAAATGATTCCAGGATTAAATGGCAGCGTCTTTAACTCAGCTGTGATTGTTCATTTATTTAGAGGAAATTCTGAACTGAAAAAACACTCCAGCCATAACAACACCCCATGGGAGTGGCCACTAAAGTAGGAGCCTCAGGCACCATCAGAAGTATTTGGCCAGTCAACGTCATTATTATTTCCCAGGCCATCTGATATAGTCTCACCAACAGTCATAACTCACACACCTCAATTCTCCTGCCAAGGGCAAGTGCCCAAGGTCACATTTAGCCTCAGGTTAACACAGTGCAGTCCACTACCACGATGAGGTACCACTGTTAGACATAAAGCCCTCTGCTGCGCAGTTGTTGAAGTTAACTTTCACGACACTGACCTGAAAATACAATACAAATATGTATGAATATTTAGATTTAATAGTTTTTGACTGATAAGGACTTATTTTGCTCAGTATTTGTTTCACAGTTGAGCAAGTTTCGAAATGCCTTGTCCGTGTCAGATAGTGAGTGTCATATTTAATTTTTGTGCATTTAGATAACCTTTTCTGAAAGGTTAAATCTACACTTGAAGAAACACTTAGCAGTGCTCACTGCTAAATGAAAAACTGGCCAAATATTTATTATTGATATTATTTTTTTTATTCACTCTTCTGGTCACTGCCTCTGACCACAAACACAAAATATTGTTGAGAAAACAATGTAACAGCAAGGTCACTTTAGTAGCTGTTCCAGTGCTTTTGAACACATGACATGATCTTCATCAGCAGATTGAGTTGTAATTGAGTTGTTTTTGTTTGCTTAGTTCCTGCCCCTCATAGTTACTGTTGCTATACCTGTCACGCTTTCCATTCTTGCATGGAACATAATTGAGTTCACAATGATGAAAATAGCAGTTTCGCCATTCAAATTTCTTAGTTTTTGAAGCAGGCTGCTCAATTCTAGCCATGGACAGTCAATTTTGCTGGCTAAAATGACAACTGTCCCTAGCAGATGTTATCAGCTGTAACTAGCTAGCTAATTAAGCTAATGTTAGCCTCGTGACTTGGTTGAAAACACTCTGATTTGCAGTGGACTTGTTTTAAAATGAGAACTCTGTCTAAAATTCTGATAGCTCTCTGCCTCCCAGCATATTTAAAACATGCTACAGAGGACTTGAGGGCAATGACTGGGGATTGCTGGCTGACCACTGCTCAGTGTAACAGGAATAGTGATGTAGAGCTGATTGGTAGTTAGAGCCCAGCTAATCAGCCGTGTGCAGCTTCTTGCAGACTCTGTGTCCTCGCTGGAAAAACTCAGTCTGCTGGAGCTTTGACGGTCACATTCATGGCCCTTTGTAAAAGTTTCTGTATGGTACCTGTGCTGTAGGTGAGCTAGCGGCTCTACTACAAGAGGTTCTCCATTGAGTGTGTGTGTGTGTTGCTGTAGCCCTGCTGCTGGTTAACGTTACTGTCATCAGCCCTCAATATTTTTTAAAGCTCTGAATATAGCATAGTTAGTTAACTGTGGGACCATTTGTTGTGTTTACTGGCACAGAAAAGGAATAAGTCTTTGGGTTATTTGGATAACCTTTGAGTTCTCTGAGTAGCATGACGTCGCCTCTCAGCCATCCAGGGCTGGACTGGGACAAAAAATGTGCATTGGTGCTCACATGCCTACCACATGAATGTGCGTGCTTACTGGATAGCAGCATCAAACAGTTGGAACATATATTGTAGGTGGAGAAAGGTCTGGAGTAGGCTACATGTAGGCCTGCATTACTCCACCGATAGTAATAACAATAATCCATACCATATATATCATAATAGCACATATCTGAAAATAAACAGAACAACTTTGATGCCTGTTGTAAGTAAGTAACTTTATTTATATAGCATCTTGAGAGCAGAGATGTCACAAAGTGATTCGCAGAAGAAATAAAGCATAAACATAAATACAGATATATATCAAGATAAAAACAGAAATAGGAAATAGAAAAGTTACACAAAGTCAGGCAAATCTAAAGAAAAAGGTCTTGAGCTGCATTTCAAAGGTGTCCACAGTGTCCACAGATCTTAAGTCCAAAGGGAGAGATTTCCAAAGGTTAGGAGCCACAACCTCAAAAGCACAGTCTCCTTTAGTTTTAAACCTAGATTGAGAAACAACAAGCAAACCCTCATCAGAATACCTTAGAGACCTGCTGGTGACGTAGGGCTGCAGTAGATCTCTAACGTAGGCAGGTACCTGACCATGCTTTAAAAGTGATCACAAGAACTTTGAATTGGATTCTGAATTTGATGGGGAGCCAGTGAAGAGCAATCAGAATCTGTGTCACATGAGACCTTTTGGAGGACCTGGTCAAGAGTTTAGCAGCAGCATTTTGGACCACTTGTAAACCATCCAGGGATGATTTGCTGAGGCAGGTGAAGAGGGAGTTACAATAGTCAAGATGGGACGATATAAAAGTGTGAATTAACATTTCCATCTCTGCTTGACACACAATGAGCCTGAGCTTTACAATATTCTCAGCTGGAAAAAACAAGAGCGAATCAGACACTTGAGATGTTGATCCAGAGTCAGAGATTAGTCCATAATGACACCAAGATTTCTTAAGGAGAATTTAACTGACAAGATAAGAGATCCAAGACCATCCCTTAATCTTACGGACAGGATAAGGAGGATAAGAATTTCGTGTTGAAAATGAAAACTATTTTTTTTTACCTGTACTAGGCTAATACATAAGCAGGCATACATTTTAGCACAGTAGAGCTTAGGCAACACTAACATTAACCAGTTATGGTTAGAATAGTCAGCTGAAGTTGTGACAAAATTAGGGAACTATGCTACGCAACAAATAGCTTACAGTCGAAATACACCAGGCACAGATGCGGCGCGACACATCTGCTGCAACATTATAATCAACTGAAGCTGCTACACTGAAGCCATGTGTTCAGGCAGAGTGCTGCTTATCTCTCTTTTTATGTGGCTGGTCTATTTTTTTTTTCTATGCGTTGCTACGCAGCCCTCCAACAGATAAAAATTACATAGAACTGTGTAAAAAACAGTACAATCTGTTTAAAAATGATTAAAATAAATACCTCACTGTACCAGATGCAATGCGACGCAGCAGTGCAACCTTGTGGGGTTTTTTACATTGCACATTAAAATAAATCAGTCAAATCAATGTGTATCCATGATCCTGTAGAGAAAACGATGTAGTTAATTAATTCAGTACCAGTTAATATAGCCTACACTTCCAAACCCTGCATAAATGACTGCATTATCACTTGGCAAAACTCAATGGCTGGCACACAACCACACACTACAAAGACAGCATCTGTGTAGCAGGTATAAAACCCCTCTCCACCTACTTGACGTGTCGCATTCATGCCTGGTGTATTTCGGCCGTTATTCTATGCTATTTGGCATTAACCGATTGAGTGAGCACCAGCGGTAGCTGATGGTCTCACTTTATGATAGTGTTACAATTATGTTATTTTATCTTATTATCATTGTCACTAATTGAATTAATCATCATTCATTATCATCATCATGGCATGGCACATATACTACCTTCCTGCGCCCTCTTGGAGAGTCCTTGTTTCCCTGGCTGCTACTTCCTGCTTAACGTTACTGCTTTAACTACACCTCTCCTCCTGTTCATTCTGTTCCTTGGCTTCCCTGTCACACACCAGCTCCACTGCCTGGCAGTGGCCATGGCCAGCCACTTCTCCTTCCACCTGTTGCTGCATAATAGCAGGTACTGCCATTATGCAGCAACAACAACAGGGTACTGCCCCCCCTCATTGACATCAGGTCATGTCCCTGCTTATTTCAAACAAGCCAATGTTCACTTCTCAAAAAAAACCAAATGGTATTTCTAAATTACCCTATAGCTAAGGTCTTATAAAAGGTGGTTGCTAAGCAGCTTACAGCTGTTTTAGATGAGCACATTTTTGACAAGTTTCAGTGTGGTTCCTGTTGGTTGCACTCAACAGAAACAGCTCTTCTCAGAGTCTCAAATGATCTGTTAATGCAGGCTGATGCAGGAGATGTTCTGTATTGGTACTGTTAGATCTCAATACTGCTTTTGATATTGTGGTCCACCGTATATTGATTGATAGGCTCAGGCAGTGGGTGGGTATCTCTGGATCAGCTTTGGATTGGTCATCCTCATAGACAAGGGCAAGTCAGACATGACTTTCTCAGTTATAGTTCATAATTTTGACTCACCAACGGAATCTTTGTTTTGTGGTGTTCCCCAAGGTTCTCTCCTGGGCCCGTTGCTGTTCGAGAAACAGTTGAGAAACTAATTAAGAAACATTGCTAAACTCAATTGCCAATTGTGTCCATAGCTGAGATGGAAATGATTATACATGCGTTTTCCTCCCATCTTGATTATTGCAATTCTCTTTTCACCTGTCTTAGCAAGACATCCCTGAACCTCTTACAAGTGGTCCAAAATTATGCTGCCAAGCTCCTGACCAAGTCCCCCAAAAGATATCATGATACCAATCCTTTGTCTTTACACTGGCTTCCCCTCAAATTCAGAATACAGTTTAAGATCCTTGTAATCACCTGCTTATGCTAAAGAGCAACTGCAGTCACATCACACCAGTAGGAATCTGAGGTCCTTGGATCAGGGTTTGTTGTTTGTCCCTCGCTATAGGCTCATGACAAAAGGAGGCTGTGCTTTTGAGGTTGTAGCTCCTAAACTTTGGAACTCTCTCCCTTTTGGCTTAAGATCTGTGAACACTGTGGACACCTTTAAAAAGCAGCTCAAGACCCATTTGTTTAGACTTGCTTTTATTTAATTCACTTTATAATAATTGAATAAATAATTGTCATTAAACATTTCATTTTATTATGATACAGTAAATGCCTACATAAAAAGGAAATACAAATAACAATGTGTACACACCACTTTAAAATGCAGAGATTCCAAAACTTGACAAGCTTGTTGTGCCTATTATGGTTGTTAATTTATGATTGCACAATTGCTGTTCTGGGGAGGTGTTAGTGAACGGTCAATGGGTACTTTTCATGGCAGACATTTTGACATCTTTCAAAGCAGGAAAAGCAACAGGTGTAAATAATAACATTAACAATGGCTCTATTCCATTAATTGTCCCTTTTAAGCCATGTCAACGATTGGCTGGCACATTACCAGAGTACTGGGACTGGCTCAACTAAAAGGAATGTAGCAATAATTAATGTTATTAATTCCAGCTGTGCTTTTCCTGCTTTGACAAGTTAAAACGTCTGCTGTGAAAAGTGTCTATTTTAGAGGGTAAAATTCATTTTTTTTTCTCAGCCCTTCAGTCCTTTAAAGTGTTCAGAAAAATATGGAAATTTGAACATCTACAATTCCATGACATCTGTTGATGAAGGTCATGTGGTATAATCAAAAGCTTGAGTTTTCTTAGCTGCTGTCTCCAAGTTCAAGAATATTTTGGAAGAAAAATCTAGTTAAGCTATTCATGTACATAGTAGAAAAAAATATGTTAATATTCCTGTTTCACTGTCACATTGCCATAATGGACACATGGCTATGCTGATTAAAAGAAGCTGGGAGCAAAATGCATAAAAATAGATGCAGGTTTCAGTGTGATAAACCCCAAAATGATGGTGGGTACTCATTTTTTTAGCATCTAATAATTGCCATTGCTACTCCAGAGCAAGAAAATGGTTAGTAATGTCAGAAGTGATGAATATACAATTGCTTGTCAAATATAAAGCAAGGAGTTGACAAAGAACAGAAAAATATGGTAAAAACATGTAAAGATTTACAAATTTATTCAAATACACAGTATAATGTATTTAGCCTTAAATACTGCAATATATATCTTAGCATTGCTTTTAAAAATGTGAAAGATTTCTAGATGTACTTTACAGTAAATCTATTCGAATTTCTCCTTGCAAACAGTCACACTACTACTTGTGGGATTACAATGGAAATGTCCACAGTTATATCACACATTACTGAGTCACATTGTATTACACTGCATTCACTACATAAAGACAAGGATGAATAGATGGATGGATGAATTCACTTGTATCAATCCATCAGCTCCATAAAAATGTATCTCGATGCATCACATTGTTGACGGTGAATCAAAACTTTCTCAGTGGGTGAGATACACACTGCTAGCAGACAAATATTCCATGCAAGCTGGTTACACAACCATAATTTTCTATCCAAACAAATCTACTGTCAATATCTGTTCTATGTTTTTGTTGTCCATGTCAGCTTTAGTCTGTTTGGTTGCTGCCAACACACTGCAAAAATGTGAAGAATGTTAGTCTTTGCAATGTAAACAGGTATTAGAGAGACTTGTAGCATTGCTCTCAGACATGCTGCAGAGAAGAGCTGTTTCCCTCGTGTCTAAAAGACATGCTGATTCTCACAGATCCAGACTGACCTTGTTCAATGTCACAGGATGTGCACTGGCAGTCCTAAATCTGCTCTAGTTTAGTGGGTGTGCAGCAACCACAATTTTGCACAATAACTGTTTGCAATGGCAGGAGGATGCTACGAGGCATGAGGGAGAGTGGAAACGTTTCTGCAACAGAGTGGGGATGAAAATAAAAGAGCGAGTTCTGGGTTAAGAATTAGGCTGAATCTGTCATTGATTCTCTGAGGTACTGTACAGTACACAACATCTCACAGAGTAAGGACAGCAGAGGCATGATCACAGGAAAAGCTGTTTATCTTTGATTTCCCTCTATCAGTAATCAGGGGCCCGGTTTTGTCAATTATTTGTAATTTGTCCCTGTTTGACAGCTCGTAAGCCCATAAGATTCAACACAATACTGAGCCTCATAAAGAAAGGCAAATCCAGACTTTATAGGATTACTGACTCCCTCATAAAGTAGGAACTCAACACCCTCCTGAGCGAATGTTCCATTTATAGGATTTATTTTGTAGATCCCAAAACAGAGAATTCACCTCTTTGCTGAACCAAAGGAGATCAAATGGTAGAGCCCTGATGTCAACAGCGTGCTAAGCTTTTCAATATGCTTCACCCCAGCTGACATTGTGAGAGGTAAATGTGGTTGGCTATCAATACTGTGCGAGATTAATTAAACATGATACAAAATGCATCCGATGATAGATCTGTGAAGGTTAAATGGGATAAGACTGCTTGCTGCATGGATACAGAACAGATGCAAATAATAGCTATGGCAATTTAAATGCACAATATATAATTTATGCTGCTAGGGGTCTCTCAATCAAAACAGTAATGAAAGATGGAGTTTGATGATGTTGTGAAGTAGCGTGGGATCATGGGAGTTCTTGTCTTCATTGTTAAACAACTAGCTTCTCCCGGTAAGGATTCCTTTAGTATTCATCGTTCAGGAGGTTTTCACCAGGAGCCGAATTATCCGCAGAGGTCTCCTCCTCTCCAGAACAAATGTACCCAGGGATTAAAACGGTAAAAACACTGAATAAAGCAGTTTCATGTAAAAAATCAGTGTTTTTCCGACACTGTTCAACAGACACAGGATGTAAGGAGGGGCTGTGAGCCGAGCTGCTGCTAATGTTTGCTCAGCTTGTTTCTCTGATAACTTAAGATCCAGACGCCTGATGACTAAAATCCTTCATCTGGTTAAAAGATATACTTAAAAATGACCAAGATCTAAAAAGTTTATCATAAAAATGTGGCTTAAAACAGAATAAAAGTCAATTTATGACAGTTTCTGGCAGACAACCACAACACCGACGGATTATCTTTTATGCATATACTCATTGGTAGACGCCATTGTGGCGGACAACCACAACGCTGACGCGTGCGCATAAAATTATAATCATCTTGTGCACGTATACTCTTTGGTAGAGGGGTATGACGCCATTGACAGGAAACCAAATGAAACCCACCGCTACCTTGATTAAAATTACAGATTTCTCTGGGTTTGAAAATCGTTGGAATCATTTGGCGTAATGTAAGTACACAACTTGTCAAAATATATAACATAGGTCTAGTTTTTAGACATTTCAGTGTGGAACAGCTTTAAGCTTCGGATTAAAAGGAAAGATCAGTGATTCCTAATCTCTGGTACTTACCAGAGGATACCCCAGAGGATACCAGAGGTTGCCATGGGGTACATTGAAAATTTGTGGAGTAGCTCAGTTAACTTGAAAAAATTAAAAATTATAATTAGATTAAAAATATACGCCCACATATGGTATGTTTAGGAGGAAATAACCTTCCGAATAGGATTACAAATCGGTGAAATTCTGATCTTCGATAAATTTATTGTCAGAGTAGCACATAAGCAGCTAGCTGAACAGGATACACTTCCCACCAACCTGTGTCACTTGGAACACCTTATGGCCAGTTCAGAATTTTTAAAAAAAAGCCAGTTCGGCTCTATGATTCGCAACAAGACTGGATGCAACTTGAAAAAGAATCCCAAGACGTCTGATCATAATGTATGGGTCCTCTCAGTATAACTGGGGCTTAACCAGTTCACACCGGTTCTAAAGCCGTCTCATCTCTTTTCGAATCATTGAACAAGGCTTAAAGCCATATGTTGCCATTGAGAGTGCATGAAAACTAGTTAGAAACTTGCAGTGTGTCCAAATAGTTAGCTAAAAGTAATGGCTAAATGGATTTAATTGTTCACAAGGAGAGGATTTGTTAGCTAGAAGTAATGGATAAACAGTTACCTAAATTTAATGGATAAACAGGTTGAATAATTAGCTAAAAGTAATAAACAGCTTAAAAAGTTTGCCAAAACTAGCGTCTGTCACTCCAAATGGTAGTAGTATGAATGCAAACTTGACTAAACTGACCTAGTCATTGACAAATCACTTGTAAGAAAAAAATATTGCAACAATATCCAGATTTTATATTTTTACTTAACATCTACTTTAAAATTGAAATGCATACGTTTGGACGTGACGAGTGGTGTCAATGTAGTACTTGAGCTAATCTGACAGGGATGTGGAGATTTGTTGCTCAAAGGTTGAAACTGCTGAATTGGTCCAATGTAAAGCATACATCACATTTTCAACTTTCAACTTTTTTCTGTTTCAACCGCCATCACAATATTCTTTATAAAATTATTTTGGTTTACATTCTGTGGCAGTAAAAGCACTTTCCAGTACTAGCATGAAAAGGAGTTCACATTTGCTCATTACATCAGATTAAGCCCATTCATTTCACAACTGGAGGATTTGTGAAATGAGTAATATGCAAAATCAATATAAACGTTTATGTGCAGCAACAAAGCAATGCTGCTAAACAGAAAAAATTGACAGCTACAAAAAAGGCATTCAACTTCATTCACGTATAACGCAAACATGTAGCAATTTAAAGAATTCATTCGTCTTATTTGGAATAAATACAAGACATACATTACTGACATGGACATCACTGAAGCATCAACTTCAAAATCATATTCAGAGATGAGCCACACAAGAAAAAAAATCTCTTTTAACTCTGTTCCATTTTTCTCTATATATTTGAAAGTTGAAATGAGCCCATATAACAGACTCGCACTGTTTCTTTCCTCTCTACAAATTCATCTTTTCATCTTAAATCAAATCATACGAGATGTCCCATAGCAACATGAAGACAGACTGACTGATTTATGTTTTCCATGCTTCTTTTCATCTAAGTGCATGCTGTTTACGTTCTATAGTGTATTAATTTATAAGTGAGAGACATTTCACGCTACACATGGCATTGTTTATGTATAAGGTTGTGGAGCCACATGTAAGAACTGTTTGTGTTTCCCAGGAGTGGAGGTAATCAGTGGAGCTGGGAGTTATGGGAGCTTTCTTCTCCTCTACTTCCATATTTAATATGCCCCCATGTATGTTTTTCACCGCACAAGAAAATATGTACAATGTGTTGGAATGACACACATTAGGCTTATGGCTTTGTGCCTCAGAATGACATGTGTGGGCTGTGCAGAAGCAGGATATTTCCAAGTGTATGAATAATTTTAAGCTCAGAATGATAACATCTAATTAAATGAGTCAGTGGGAAGCTCTGCCTTACTCATTTGTCTGGCTGCTTTTAATGCCAGAGCCTATTATTCCACACTAACAGGGCATTTTCCTTTTCTTTGATAATATCACTAATGATAAGGTGCGTAGCCTATATGTGTCCACTATATATTCTCTTTTGCTTGTCATAACACTTTGTTGTGCTGTCATATAACAGTATATCGTCCACAGTGCAGCCTGTTTGTTATGAGATGACAGAGTACCAGAGGGTATTACATGAACTATCTCAAATGTCGGAATATGCACCAACATCCTTGCCATGAATTCCTCTGTCTTTCTTTCCAAGTCAATAACATTTCTTACTGCAGAAAAATCAATGTGTGCAAGGCATGATGGTATTGTGAATTCTAGACACACCGATCTCCACTGCAGAAATGTCTCCTGATGACTCAGGATGGTTGCTGTTTGTGAAAATTGCACATCATCGAGCAGCCAGACAGTGAAGGATGCAAAAAAATAAGTCAAGGTGAAATCAAGCTTTTTCAACACCATCATGTGTGAAAGAGATGCGCCTCCTCTTCCCCCATTTCCCCACTTCAGACATAGACACGCGCCAAACATGAAAAAACCAAGAGATGAAAAAAGAAAAACATACCAAGTGTTCTCTGTGCTTTCTCTACAGTCATGTCAATATGAGGGTAAGTGACTGCTCAATATTCTCCACCAACCTCCAAAATGATGAGAGGGGGGTGATGTAAGAGTTACAACTGCTGCAGTTTATTAGAGAGAGAGTTGGCGCAGAGACGAGGGAAGGGAGGAGCGAAGGAGGAAAGAAGGGAAAGACAAACTGACAGACAGATTCAGAGACAAAGAGCAGAAAAAATATTTACTGGAAGCCTGAGAGAAGAATTTTTACATGACTGTTGCGCTTTAATTTGCTTCTAATGCACTCCCATCTACAGCCTGATCAATTATTTACGCAATATTTTCCTTTTATACTTTAGTCATGCTATTTAGTGGGATGAAAAAAATCTGAACGTTAAAACGCCTTTGGTTTAATTCAAGCTCTTCAATTGGCTTCATGATGTATTCAGGCTTATCAGACATGCTCTGCCCACACTGGTTGTATTGAGTATCAGATCACAATTCACAGTCAATGGCTTTTCTCTGTACTGTATAGCTGCACGTTCACTGGGGAAAACTCCTACACACAGATGATCGTATTCAGTTTCACAGTGGTGTGAAGATGTGTGTTGTGTGAGATGGGCTGAGGTGACCATTTGATAAAGTGCTGCTCTTGTAAAAAACTTGTTAACAGAACATGATGTTGTTGTGTAGGAGGACATATGGAGTGTGTTGTAAATGGTGGGCTTTGCAGGAGACAGTAACGGGATGGTGTGAGCTCTAATGCAGTCAATATAAAAGAGTGAAAATAAAAAAAAAACAACATTTTCAATTTCGTTTTGTTCAAGTGTGTCAATTAGGACCTGGGTTACAGTTGGAGTCGTTTGAACAGTAAAAGTTTCAAGGCATTCAGACAGTAACTACTGTTTCAAGTAACAACTTTCATTTGAATTTAATAATAAAAAAAACAACTTTGACACCAGTGGGGATCATCACTCTCTACGCTACATTTTGAGTTTGCTTCCTCATTTGTGCAATGGCTCAGCAGTTGTTTAAGGTACTTCTGAAACAACGTCTCAGGAGCTGTTTTTCCAAGTGAAAAAGTGAGATTGAATTGCAATGAAACTGAACTCCAGACAGAAACAAGTCTGTGGGGAAAAGGGACACAAAAAGAGAATAAATCAAAATGTCACAATAAATGTTGAATGTTTGCTCAATGCCCAGAGAAGTGTAGCTTAGTGGCTACCTCAGGTCAGAGTGATACCTCTTCAGGGACCCATAAAGAGATTTGTCAAGTCCCTGTGTCTCGATGTCAAGTGGGCGTTTAAACGGATCAAGCTTGCTCCCTGACCTGGCATACTAGTCTTGTCAACCTAACTCAATAAAGCCACAACCATCGGATTGAGTCAAGTGAGTTTGACTGGTTTGTGGTGAGGGTTTGAAACTATTCAGTTTTAGTGATTTTGGACTCACTAAGGATAAATTGTCATCTATGGAGATTCATTGACCCTTTACTCATCTCCGCAGGCTTACTTTGCATGTTGACTTATCACGATCCTAATCAGGATTAGTGTATAGATTAATTAAAGGATAATTCTGCTTTACATGATATTCAGATATGTCTGTGGTCTGGGATTTGTCAGGGTACTGTATCTTGTATTTATCAAGCATCTCAGAATTACTCCAAGGTATTATGCAGAAAGTTTGTCTAGGACTTAAATAGTACCAGCTTAGATAAACATGACAGCTAATTGTAAAGCCTCCTACAGGCATATTTGTAGAGGAGTAGAATTAATATGAAACAATTTTATAACACTGAATATAGAATTTTTAGTAGTTGCAAAGCATTGGCTGTATTGAAATTATATTTTAGTAATCAGAACAGATATCTGTCTCGCAATGAAAACAAGTTGAAAGATTTACTTTACTACCTTGTTCCGGCAAATTGGTCTGCTACTATTGTGCTTATCAGACTTTAGCAGTTGTGACGCAGATCTGGGTGAAGACACATTTGACTAATGCAGGACAGAATGCTGCTGCAGTTGTGAGCAGATGTGTTTGTATATTGGTTTGGGGATACTGGAGTGCAGACCACCTGCTCTTCAATTGGTCATAACTGCTCTCTTCTAGCTTATAAATTAGCTTTTTGATGGGCTATTGCACCATGAAAATAGGACTTAACATTGGAGTGGGGAGCAGTGGTACCTTTTTGACAATTCCAAATAAGCATGGACTTGTGCAATAAAATGGGACAAGCTCAGCATCACTAATAAAGCTCCTTTCCACCTCAGATATCTTTATCTTCAGAAAGCAGCCAAATTTGAGCCAGCTCTTTTCGATCATGTGTACCCGTTTCAGATGCTATCCATTTCGGATGTTATCACTTGATTGAGTAGATGTTATCCCTGGTTATCAGCCTCATAGATACTAGTTAGAAGGGGCCTGCTACACCTGCTAGGACCGTGGCACCTACCAGTAGGTAATATGCTGCTAAGTTATGTTACGCTACAAAATAATTATGTTTTATGATGTGACAACACTGTGGTTAAGGTCTGGTTAGGTTTAGGCACAAAAACCACTTGGTTAGGGTTAGGAAAAGATCATAGTTTGTGTTAAAATAATCACCTGAAACATCAACCATTGTAAAATGTGGTAAAAATTTCAGGTGGTCTCGAACTGTCTCTTGCTTGCAACTTCATATGTTGCCAGTCAGCTAACTATCTAGCCATCCACCCAACCCGCCTCCTCCTAACAAGTAAAAACGTTATCTGATGTTGACATCATCTGAACAACCTCACTTCGCCAGGTTATAATAAAGGTGACTTGAACCTTACCAATGGATGATAACACCCTTCTGAACCTACTAGTAGGTGTGGCAGGCTCCTTCTAACTCATATCTATGAGGCTGATAACCACTGATAATGCCCATTCAATCAAGTGATAACGTTTGAAGTGGGCGCCATATGAGAATGTTTTCTCAAATCTGCCACAACCTCTTTACTGACTTCCTGTTTCCATACTAAATTCTAAAGTACACTTCTGAATAAAACCTGATTGACACATCGGCTGATATTAACTCATTTAGATATATTTTATTGGTGTTTATGTCAACTGATAAGTAACAAGCAATAGTAATAGTAGTAAAAAATATAGTAATTTAGAAATTGCAACTGTAAAATATCTTCATCAGCTTGATATGCGTCTTGGTCATAATTCTTGAAGGGATCCTATATTTTTTTTGATCTTATATTTTTATGTACAAATGAATATCCGCTGACACATAGTTATCAGATTTAACTCTGTGCTTTTCTGCCATAAGTGTTACATGTTTTGCTAAGTAAAAGTTGGACAGAGAATGAAGCTTTGCATTGGACTTTGACTTGGTTCCAATATGCTTCCCGTTGGCCAACAAACATCATGTATAAAAAGGGAATTAGGAGTTTTTAACCTACATTGTACAATCTGCTTAAATTTCTTATCAGTTGTAATGGGGTTACAGATTTTTGCAATTATCATATCAGATTATCCACTGTACTCTATTATGGGCTGTCGCACAATACACAAAGAAAATTTATATGTACAGACGGTGCCAATGTATTTGCAGAATACAGCTGATTATATGCTGGTTGAAAATGACATATTTTCTACCAAAAAAAAAAGAGATCAACTAGCTGCCAATCCCAAAGAAATAATATGACTCATCCCCAATATTTGAACCACCTTAATCCTGATAAGACCCCGAATCAAGTTAATCTCATGGCTAGACTGGAGGCACAAGGGACTTTCTCTAACCCTGAGGAAAAACAAAGAAGGCCATCAAGATCTATCTAACCTAAATAAACACCATGCGGGCAAATAAACAGAGCAGCTTCCTATTAAAGGTCAAGTGCTTAAATCTGAAACGGAAACATGACCAGGCTGTAATCCAACATCTCAAGCTTTGCCAAGGCATCAACAGCCATGTTCTAAGCAAATAGAAATGTCAGAGCTGGACACAAAGCCATCTCCACGGGAGACTCTTTTCATCACTGCAACATGCAAGAGAAATTGTTTACATGCCAGCCAGCAGGGACAAGAGCAAAGACGACAGGTACAGTAAAAGAGAAAGGAGCGAGAGATACAGATAGCAAGGGAGGCACAGATAGAAACAGAGGGAGTCAGGGAGGGAGGGGGGGTTTGTCAGTATGTGCGTATAATCCTGGACGTATTAAACTCTAGGGTGTGCTGCCGGATTTTTATGTTAATAATGTGCACCAGCACATGGCAGGCAAACGGGTTGTGGATGCTCCCCTCATTAAACGAGGTCATTTACTACACCAGCAGGACTTAACACAACCTGAGATGAGACCAATCCTATCTGCAGCATGCTGCTATGATGCACCTTTCACACAGCACGCATTTGATTGTGCATGTTCTTCTGAAAGTATAGTGATTTTTTCTGGACTCTCACCGTACACGGAACAGATACAGTACGTGTATTCCATTCTAATATGCAACTTCCACATCAAAAGTAATGTGTTTTGAGTCTATTTATGACTCCATAATTTATCAGTAGGAGTGACTCTGCTTCTCAGTAAAAATGTATTTGCTGAGCATATTTTCTTCATCGTGTCCCTCTAACTGTCCATAAGGACAGATGCCCTCAGCCACTGAGTACGCCCTGGTTCACTGAGTCTTTCACTTCATCATAATCTTTGTCTCATCAAATCACATCATAGTTATTTCCCTCATGATGTAGCAATGTGTCATTGTAGTTTCAGTTGACTGCATTGTAAATGCCCTAAATCCACCTTATGTTTACTTTCTTATTGTAACGTGATCAATTTACATCCTGAAGAGTCTTCATAAAATGCTGCTCTGGATTACATGTTCAACATAATGATCACTAATGTTGTAATTAAAATAATTTATTAATTGCCTCTTATGTATTAACAAACTTAGGGAGCTTTAAACAATTATGAATGTTATATTGTTTGTCTGTTATCTGTGCGTTCTGCTGCCTTTGAACCTGAATGAGCAGTAAAAGATGAAGAATAACGCTGCACCTTAAACTGTGAGCTTGCCGGAGTCGTTAAGCGTCTTATGCATAAAGCAGTGTGTTGTTTATGAGTTTACTTTGATCTCCAGCAGTGTCACAGACACACTGACTCACACACATATACGCAAAAATGGAAAAATAACAAACTGCAAAATACTCCATGAACCCTAACGCTTTGAAGTAGGTGTAAAAAAACAATGCAATCCCACATCAACGCAGTCTTTCAGGGTCTTAAAAATATAAAAGACTGTGTACTCTTATAAGTAACTCTCAGAAATTGTACTATTTATCACTAAGCTTAACATGATGCAAAACTTTATGAAAGGAGTACTAAAATGATCCTAATAAGATTGTCTGAGCAAATATACCAACCTAAAACACTGATGCAGTGCTTCACTCCATCACTCTTCAGGCTTGGCTTTATTTTTGAATAATTTTCGAAAATGCCCACTTTTAAATCAGAGGAAAAAGGAATTGTTTTAGTCATAAATTGCAGGAAGTGTAACAGAAATACTTTAACACAAGGCCTTATTTACAGATCTTTCAATGATTTACATGCGTATTTTCTAAACAAATAATGCTGGGTGAAAATGGATAGGCCGTGGATTGCTTTTAAAATGAAAAACAATCTTATACTTGAAATGTGCATTGTGCTTTGGCCCTGGATTTTGTTTTATTTCAGTTTATTGTCCCATTAGTCAGCTGTACATTTCACTCCTAAAATTGAACTCAGTTACAACCAGTTTCAGAGACCTTGGCATCCTATTGCATCCAGTAAAGTGTGGGTCTTAACACCCAGAATTCAACAGGGTGCAGGTGCAGCCTTTGCAGTTCTACTAAGTCACTCTGCAGTATATTGCTTATCCTTGCGTCACCAGGTGTAACCTTATGTCAGCTGAGATTGAAGATTTGTCTGCTCTGTATACGCTTTCAGCAGTGACTGGTGGAAAATATCTCAGAATAAACTCTCAGAGATCATAGAGGCATCATTACAGTTGTCTCTCTGTAGCATGGGTTTCACAAGACAAAGCCATACATCACCACATGATGCGCATTGCTTGGTGATTTCATACAAATACACTTTGGATGAATCAAACGGCCTGTGGTGTGATTTCACTCACATACACACACAGAGACTGATAGAAGTGAGCTGAACGGGTGAACAGATGGACAGATGCATGCATAGACAAAAGTGAATTGTATATACGGACACCAGACGAATAGATAGATAGCCATTGGGATGAATGTTAGGGACTTTATCTTCTCTTAATTTGGCTTTCCAGGCAGCTCTCAGGATGTGTATGGCTTCATTCACCACCACCACCCCCCCCCTCAAAAAAATTAACCATGTGGCAAGTTATCTGCCGGCTACCATCTATTACTTAAATGCTCACAATTGTCTCATGACACCAAAACTTAACTTTAAGCGCTAAAAAGTTGAGACAATTTTACAGAAAATAATTAGATGGTTGGCTGTGGTCAGAAGTGTGCTCTGTTGCACCTGTATCCACACTAAACAGTGATGTTAAGTTGCTGTTTAATGTCACTCATTATTCTTTCCTTAATTTCATAATCAACTATATGTTCAGTAGCTTAGAGGTAAACAATGGTAATAATTATATACCATTAAAAACAATTTGTTTGCACTGATGTGCAATTAATTTGCAAGAACAATTTATTTTCCCTGACAACATTTGATATTAATGCAACAAATAGTGTGATGTTAATGCAACACACTGTAAATTAGGGGTTTGGAGTAGAGCTGTGCCCTAGTACTAGTTATTTGGCAAAGCATAAATAGTGGGTTTTTTTATGAATATTTGTTTCATACAAATATTTTAAAAATTATTTGTTTTCAGGAAGAAAAGAAAAACCTTGTCAAATACCGGCACGCAGGTCGGTTACATCGCTATCTCAGTCTCTCTCCTCTGCTCGAGAGGAGTCACATCCACCTTCTACATGATGCATATTTCCTTATTTGGACATCACTCCCGGAGTTGGGGGTGTTCCCCAGAGATAAAGCTGAGCCTCTGACACACGCAAAGTGCTCCCAAGGGACTCTACATAATCTGTTGTTTCCCTTCTCCTTTCCACAAAGTTAGGTTGTTAAAAATGAGGCAATAAATGAAAAGTGCAAAGCAAGAATCGCCTTTGAAGTTCCTCCCTACACGTTACATGCTGTGCTGTCTCTGTATTATGGGTGTGTTAGGTAGAGGTCTGTCTGCAATGAGGTGATGAGTAAAGTTTTAGCTGAGTAGTCAGCGCAGTCGTCTGTGATCTGGGAGACTCCAGTTTGACACTCGGTGTGAGGACCTCCTTTGTAAGGTAGTTTATTCATGAACACTTATTGTAACACTTTTTCTAAAATTAAAAGCGTAATAAAAACAAAAACAGGATTTTTAAGCCTCTTTCCACTTTTATTCAAATACAAATACAAATACAAATAATTTTGCTGCCTCAACAAATACAAATACAAATGCCGGCGTGTGGGACTTTTACATATAAATGAACATCCATTACATTAAAGCCCTTGCCAAACAAGTTCACATAATGCTGATTAATCACCAACAAGTACATCTCTGTATTTTGCAATATACAGAGTTTTTTTAAATCTGGTGTCTGGCAATTTTCCTGTGCTGGCACAACAGTAGTAATGTGTTTCACATCAATCAGCAATGACCAACCAGCCTTGCGGTCTGATGAAGATACCTGAGGTCTGAGCACCTGTCGGGACGGCTAGGGGGGCCGAACATGACATAATTTCCCCTGCAACTCTATGTGACAGACTAAAGGCTGTTGTAATTTTTAGTGTAGGACTGTTAATATGTCACTTAGTTAGTTAGTTAGTTAGTTAGTTAGTTATTTTTTAATATTTTTCAGGCGAGAAAAGTGACCATTTAGATTCACAGTATGTGGTCAGTTAATTCAAATAACGCCTATTTGGAAATTTCCTCTGGTTTAGCCCTCTGCTAACTTGAAAAAGGAGTAAATAATTTAATAATGGCTCTTCTAGACTTTCCAAATGTTATCAGACCAAATGGATCAAATTCTGATAGTGAAATGAGTCATCCACCATTTTACAGCCACAACAGCAGCGACAGAGTTGGCCACAGTGGCACCTATGATGTAAGCAAGCATCGACAGTGTTTGTGTAATGACTCTTACTGTTGGTGTAATGACTCTCACTGTTTGTGTAATGACTCTCACTGCCAGAAGGGGCAGGACAAAAGGACAAAAGTTCCGCACTGCAGCTTTAACTAACATGTTGTCAAAGCTGCACAAACACCGCACGGAATTTATTCAAGCAAAAACAGCAAACTATAAAAGCTGAGAACATTTTGTCCATAAGTGTATGTGAAACCTGCAGTGAGGGCCATTCATGCAGAATGGCAACTCCAGAATAGAAGCAAGGAGGTTTTAACCTTCAGAAATGCTTATTTTATCAGCAAAGAGGACTTGCTCTTGATTATGCAAAGTACAGAAAAACACAATTTCTCTCAAAATAAAACAGTACTTGGCTGAGTGAAACCTATGGTGGTACACTGTGGCTGAGAATCATGGTTTATAAATGCATGACTTTGAAAGCATATCTGACAGGCAAAAAGGCCTCAGACTGGGGACCCATGGGGACAGCTAGGAAAATAGTATCATATTGTGCAGAATAAAATCCCACCAAAAATCCTTCTAAAACACTTATACATGCACAGATATTTAGGCAAACACACTCAGACAGGTAACAGTTCAGTAAATCTATGCAGCAATAGATATTAACAAATTCCTAGAGACAGTTTTTCAAATAATTTTTGATTTAGCTTTTTTTAGCACTTCACTATAAATTTCCAAACATCCATGATAAAATTGCTGTGTGCCATTTGTTTGGAGCGTTATTTTTTCTTTGTTCTGCCTTTATGATTTATTTGGGAATCTGGGTCTGTTTGTTACCTAAAGCAAAAATGACTGAAAAGATAAAAGCTGCTCTTCATAGTCAGTTCATATGAGTTCAGCTCTCTTCGTTTTCTGTATCTGGCACAACCTCTCACTGTACCAACATTCACTTAATATGACAAAACAATATAAGACATTGTTCACATCAGCTTTCAATTAGATATTGTTTGACGTCTGGGTAGTTAACCTTGACTTAACGTGTCCATTATGCGGTTGTGAAAACAGATTTTTATATGTATAAGCAAGCATACATTCAAATTTCAAAAGCTTGTGGTGATGATGACGATGTTGATGGTGTGTTAATCTGAGGGATTTTTTCCACTGCATGTTTGTTCATCTATCAAATTCAGGGATTTTGGAAGCATTTAAGGATGACAACGTTTCTATCTTTACAACCACAGAGGCCAGTGATTGTAAATATTTTTTCCTCCTCCAGTAATCACAGTGTGTTCAGTATATTTAGTTCTTTCCTTACTTGCTAAACAAGTAACTGTTGCATACGCACACAAAGTATTCAAAGGCAGACCTGCATTTATGTGTAATGGTCTCTCCAGTCAGCTTAGGGTTGGGCGGTTTACCGGTATTGTGTCATATGAAGGTATGCATTTTTGTGATACTTTCGTCAAATGGCATTTTGTCATTACACAATTCATTTTGCTAAAAAAATTTTTTAAAGCAACTGTATGACAGAATTAGCGATCTTAACTGAATATATTTTTATACAAAGTAGCACAATTTGATTAAAAAGTAAAAATAAAAAGGCAACGTAATTTAGCAAATCATGAGTTGACACCACTATTTTATGCTTAATACCTGGTCATGTTGGGGAGCCATGCAATGAGGTACAGCCAATGAGAGTGCAAGACACGGGGTCATGACAGCGGAGCATGCATCTATTTCTACTTCTTGCGTGTGTTTTCATGACAAAACATAGTTTGGAGACCAGACAGACTTGTTGGGGATTCCTCCTGATGAAAGATCTTGAAATGTGTAACACCCTATTGCTGATCGGTCATGTAGTGTGCAAACCACAATGTCTTCAAGACTCCCGATTACAAGACAGAAAGTTGTGTAGTGTGTCCATGGCTACAGGTAGCTACCTTAAACTACCAACGCTGAAACCTACGAGGAGTTAATGAGGATTCCTAAAATGGGTGCCTCGTCAGATGGTTCAGACACTTCACAGAAGAATATAAAACAAACAATGCTTAAGGACAAAGGGTGGTAATACAAGCAACCTGTTTGCACACTAGCCATGTGAGTGAATATGGTGAATACATGAAAATGCGAGCTTCAACAACTCTTGCTCCAGGTGCATTACCAAAAGCTACATCCGGCGTGACAAAACAATATACTCAGTACCTCATATCCTGTTTCTTAGTCTAGCTGACAGAGAATTTATGTTTGTATTCGTTAGTGTTAATGGCATTTGCAATTATCGTGAGGTAAAGTGACAATAAGATACACTTATGAAATACAACAGAATTAAGAACGTTATTCTACCTTCTGTAACAAGCAGCTAATGAGGTGCATTCAATGTTAATGTTGTTAGCTAAATTAATGAGTTTCTAGCATCACGTCTGCATTAACAATAGTCAGCAGTGATGTTATTGTGTTTGTGTTATTAATGTCAGACATTAAAGTGACGCCTAATGTAAGATGATATGTACAGTAAGCATATATATTTCCTTTCTTTGTATTTGATCTTACGTGTGCTCAACAGGTGAATATCTGTATAAGGAAAGTAAATGCAACGACATTTATGTGAATGTTGAGTGTTAGCCTAACTGTTTACTAAATGTCATCATATATTTAGGCAAATAGGTAAGCCAAGAATTTGTGAATGCTAAGACAAAAAACTGAGATGGGAGCGATGCACCCATTGTACAGTAGATTCCTAATAAAAATTGTGAAATTCAATACAGCATTTTAAATGGATCCTTATATTTTAGCTGTATTTATTTAAGCAATTACAAATAGTTAACAATTTTAATAGAAAACCTAGCTTGCTGCTTCATTTCTCATGGTATTAGTATTAAGGAAAAAGCAAAACAAATACCATCAATATCGTCATACCGTCAATATTGTGAAAAACATTGTGATATATTTTTGCCATATTGTCCCAGCCCTCAATCAGATCGTTGGACAAGGACAGAAGAGTCGTATAAGACTAACAGAAGTTTGGCCTAATAAAGCACCTGGGGACACAAACTAACAGACAAATGGATGCAATCACATAAACTTTGGCTCTTGTTTGAGATCATATCACAATAAAGCAAACTACAAAAAAGAACTAAATGGTTTAGATGTTAGGGCTGTTAGGGTGATTTCTTGGTTTTGTAAAACATTTTAGGGCAAACAGTCTTACTGTGAAGTAAGTGTGAATTCAAAAAGATTTGCACTACCTCACCTATGTAAAGTACAGGACTTTGAGAGCAAATTGGGTTTGCTCCTTAAGCACCAGTGGGATCTAGTAATCCCGTTCGCCAAGTGATTCAGTAAATGGAAAGAGGAAAGCTCTGCCAAGTGCAGTGGAACAGAGAGAGCTAATTTTAAAGTGTCTACTATAATCAAGATTTACATGTTGGCATTCGCACATCAAAATATGACAATCAGACACATTTTATTTGTACTATTTCTGATGTTATTCATTATTCTCCATCCAATTTCCCTATTTAAATATTGGAAGTTGAAAGTCTGAGCAGCGCTGCCAACTTAAACACCTAAGCATCACAGAGATCTTGAATGGTCGACTATAAATAATGAATGCTACTCTTGTGTTGTCTGTATATCATACATGAGAAAGCTTTTATGCAGTCAAGAAATAAAGTCTGAAAAATCAGTGTACCATAGCCTGAGGTCACTCACTTTTTATTGTACCGATGTAATACACAAGCCTTTGAACAAATAGCAGACAGGAGCTGTGCTTTTAAAGTCAACTGAGGAGAAAGAGCCAGAAAGGTGTAAGAAAGGCCAAGTCGACCCAAGTTCAGTTACATGGAAGGAATAGAGAACCAAAGTGTTTGTTGTACCTTTTCTGTATTGTTATGTCCATATGAAATACTTTACAAAGCATCACAGGTTGTTTTCAGACAGTTTGTTGTTTTTTACACAAACTCACACCACTCTTTACCTCATTAGAATGAAAACATAAGGGAAGTTACTACAATAAGGGTTCTAGTTGATCGTTTGTATAGCATCAGAAAGGGGAAGTATTTTTTAACACTTAATGTATTTTGGACTATTTGCAAGAATGCCTCAGTGGGTGATTATGTCAAAACACAACACTGAACAAAGCTACTTAAGAGACACTTCCTGATCATGAAAGAAATACTCTTTTTTTTTTGTCAATACTGTCAATAAAACAGTACCTAATCTTTTTCATCCCTTTTCAAATCCTAACTTTCAATCTCTGTTTCAATTGCGGTAATTTTTTCTCATGGCTGAGGTTTGTTATTGCTCACTTCAGTCACTTTCTCCATTTTTCGATTTTCTCATTCCAGACTTGCTGTCGTGGTTCTCTTCTCTCCCGCCACTCTGCCTCCACAAAAGCTAATTGTGTGAAATTATGCTGTCTGCCTCAAGTCATTGGTAGTCCATTGTAAGTAGCTTCTTTTTCAATGAAAATGACAACTTTTTATACTCTATGTTGTAAGAATTGAAATTTGTCTGACAATTGCGTCTTACTAGTCACTAGTCTTCTTTTAACAGTTAACCAGACTTAACTTTTGATAATCTGAGCTGTCTTGGCCTTGTAATAACAATTAACCATTAGGTACTGTTGTTGTCATTTAGTGTAGATTCAATTATAATGTATGTGTTTTTTTAATAATTAATTTGATATTCTCAAATGTAACACAAGTAGATGCCAGTTACATAAGCCTTGTGTCTTCCAGGCCTAACATCATTACCCATATTTAAGTCTAACTTTTCTTTTGTTGTATTTTATGTTATGGGATTGGTTGGGAGTGTATATATATATGAGGCTGACTTTTCCTATAGCACCAAAATCAGGGCAACATTTCTATTTGTCCATTACTTTGGTTTCTGACCAAATACCTGCAAAACTGACATTCTCATCTGCCTCAACTGTACTGTACTGCTAGTGCTACAACTCATCCAATATTTAACAGTACCTGCAAAACGGACCTTTCCAACAGCCTCAGCTGTACATTGTGTTTTGTGTTACTAAACAAATGTTAGTATTCTAACATGCTAAACTCTGATCGTGAACATGGTAAAGACTGTACATGCTAAACATTAGCATTGTCATTGTGAGCTTGGCAGCATACTGAAGTTAGTTGCCTCAGTCTTGTTTAAACTCTCAAATATCAATAGCGATATATAAGCTATTCTCCAGAACAAAGTCAGGGGGAAAAAAGCAAAAAGAAACATCTTATGAATTGGTATTTTAGATGAATTTATTCACAATCAGTAGACTGACATCAATAGTGACATCTGTCTCAAAAATCCATTGTCAGTCTTCAAAATCCAATATCAGGCGGGCTCCAGTATCTATGAAACATTTCACCATGTACTAATTGTCCTTGATTTGTATTTGTTTGTTTTGATTTTAATTTGATATCATCTATGATTTTACAACACGATGACTCTCTTGCTTTAATAATTCGTATAATAGGAAAATTCACTTGTTTTAAACATTTCATTTCGGGACGCTCATTTCGGAATAATTCATTTGTAAATTCAATCAAATGCCTCATTAATAGAAAATAAACAAAGAAGTGACCCACATCAAAGAGGAAAAATAATAGAGAAATATATTAAGCCTTTGATTCATGATCAGAACAACATCTGATCATTTAAAGCACCAAAAGCTCTCATCACTCTGAAAGAAGATGACATATGATGTAGCAGACTGAAAACGTCATGTGACTAGGAAACTAAATAACATGCAAATTGAAAGGCAGCAGTGAATTGCACTCTGAGGAGTTATTTGCCCTGTGGAGAGTGCCACTGGCAGCCAGTGTGCTTGCATGCCCGGCCACTGAGTGAGTATAAAACCATTTAGCCTGCTGCCTCCAATTCCAAACATTCAGACCCTCTGTTGGACTACTCTTCTGTAAGAGTGCTTAGCGCCCACTTTGAATTAATGAACTAGAATTTTCTTTGTACAATGTGACTTCATGAATGCTCCAGTTTGGCAACAATGTGTGCCCCCAATTTTTTAAAAATACAAAATTTAATTCTAATTCATCCGTCTTCTCAACCTTAGAAATCTCATTTGAGGATTAACAGGATATTATTGTCTGACCATAACACTTCATTTAGAGATTTCTAGGTTTTCTTCATCTATACAGTACTTTTTATGGTTTTGTCTTGTATTCAGGATTATTCTTAGGGTATCACTAGCCATATTACTCCAGGTGAGTACAAAAATTAAATTTACACAGCACAAAGATATATCATTCCAGTTATCTGCCATGCTTTAGAAGAGAGATGCATTTACTTAACAGTAGGAAGCCACTCTGCATAATAACAACTTCATCTTGAACACCGTATATGATTTATCCTTGTTAACCCTTTTTAAACAGTCAAAGGTGAACTGAGGTTAATAGAGAGCACCCACGCAGGGACAAAAACATGATAAGCAATTACTGGAGTATTTAGTGGCTTTCATCTTTGTGTGTGTGTGTTTTTTTTAATCTTAATCATCCATTTCTCTTTTTATAATCTACTAGACATCTGAATTACTATAGTGACATATCACTGACTTGGTGTATCAAAGATGCAAGTATGTGCGAATCAAAACTGTTCACCAACTAAGCCAAAGAAAGATAAAGGGATATACGGACAGAAAAGGGTATGTGTTTTTCTGGCTTACCTATTTGAAGATTACTATAATACTTATTAAATGTTTTGATAGTTTTATTAACTCAGTAGAAATCATGTTTTATTTGCCGTTTTTCCAAAGGGTGTTAATTAAAAAAACATATTCTTTCTCCAACATAATTATGTAGGAGCTGTTCAAGTGAAGTCCCAGAAAATAGCACAATTTCATGGTTAAAAACAAGAGTATGATACAATGACCAAGGTGTGAGGGGGCTTGTTTGTACTCGTTTGTTCAGTAAAATGGAAGCTAATAATAAATTGCAGGGAACACGCATTTCTTTTCAATAGAATGAGCAACTCATTGGGGCATGAAATCATTATGAAACTGTGGCATATGGGAGGATGGCAGGCAACCGCAGAGAGACTGTACTCACTCAATGTTCATCTGAATAAAAATCTCTAAAGTCAAATCACGCCTATCAGAGTGTAATCAATAGACAATCATAATGTTTTGTTTGGTGGTAATCATGAATGGTAGTTAGAGGGGTGTCTGTTCCCTGATTTCCCTGAGTGAGAATTGGAGAGCACATTGGTTTGAAGTCAATCAGATATCAGCTCTCCTAATGTGTGCCGTGGTTTTGCTAATAGCTGGTGAGAAATTTAGGAGAGACAGATGAGTCTACGTGAGCTGGAGAGATCAAGCTTTACATGTGACTCACTTAGTGTAGTTCCAGTGTGTCACACCCATGTACCTCTTTCACATCCAATATTAGTATCAAGACTCAGTTGATTTACAGAGTATCAAATATTTACGCCAAGCCTTTAATGTTATAAGAGTAACCACTGTGCAGTATATAATTCACAAAATTGTATGTATACAACCAAACAAAACTGATAAATCAGAGCTGAATTTCAACTTAACCCTTACATACGGTTCATATTCTGACACTTCATATTGTGGAGCGGGTCATTTTTGACCCGGCTCAAATATCACTTTATTAGTCCCTATAACAAATTTTGGACCACAAATGTATTTTGCATCCATAAATATCTAATCAGTCATTAATAAATGGGTGATTAATCCTTCATTGATGTTTCAGAGAGCAGATAATGTTTTCTTTAGATTTGACACAATGAGTTTATAAATAAAATACATTCACACTATATCACACATTATGATCTCATGTTATCTAAAACAAGAGAACATAACAGCCATGATTATTTCTATGAATTTTATCGAAAGCGAAGGATGCAACAACTTTTTTGAATGGTAGGTTTCATTATAGCCATTAAAACCATCAATCAACACTGCCCACAAACTACATGTCCTACTTTTATGTCAATTGTACACATGCAACTCTGCATTGAGTATAGTAGTCATGAAACAAAACCACAAACTGGTTCGCAAATTTCAAACTAACAAAACTGCAAAAATATTACTTTTGCAGTCCTTTTTTGTTGTGCAGAAGTTGCATCTCCCTCTCTTTTATCCCCCTGTGACAATTGACTGCAGGACTGCAGACTGAAGATTTGGACTACTGTGCTGCTGTGGCTGGCGTGTGGGGAAGGTAACGTCAAGGTCCCCGTTGAGCTCTGTCCCCACTATCCCAATGACAGAAATACACATACATGCCAATTTATAGTTTCACTGTTTTAAGATTCCACATAATCAGCCTTTACCTTGATTTGACCCCCTCTAGTGACTTTAAAATGACCCAGAACTGCATAAAAAATAAATAATTTTGAAATATTTCTATTTTTGTGTATTCTGTGAAAAGTCATAAAATTTCAGGCTTAATGGATGTCATTTAGGGTGTTTTCACTGCTTTCAAATCCACAGCTTAGAAAGTAAAATGATTCTCCACTGGGAAGGTCAAAAAGAAACAAAACATGACTTGAGATCTAAATGCATGTTCAAATGTGCAAAGGTCAAGTTGCCATAAAAACATGTTTTTTTTTTCTCAGATACTGCAGCATATCAGCCTGTCAAATCATGTTTTACTAAAAAACTCAGTGTTTCATCCTTGGAAAGTTATCTTGGAACTCATTCAAAGCCTTCCTGTGACTGTGGTGATACATTGGCTTCTACTTTGCTGAAACTGGGCACCAGTACAGTGGCTAGCACAAACTCAAATACAGTGCACATCGGTCTGGCCAAATCATTTTTGTCAGTTTTGATGACCACAAGCAATCATGGCACAGTGTAGAATAATGTGAGAAAGAGGCTGGAGCAGGATGAATACATTATTAGTAGGAAGAATACATTATCAGCAGGTAGAGTCAGAGCAGACAATCACAGTCACCTCAGTTCTTTTCATCCCCTTTTAAAAGATGATGCTGATTTTATTTGATCTTTCCTTATTACCAACAGTTTCCTTGAAGTGCTCAAAACCAACAATTGAGTGTATTTTATTGTCAGGTTCAGGTGAACAATTGAATAAAAATGGCAACGTCATTTTCAAACGGCTACCTAGTTACCTTCTAGAAAAATGCTGACAGATAGATTGTGAGTGATGTGGATGGGATTGATGCAACTATTCAAGTGGTTGTAAGTCCACTTCAAGAAATAACAACTTTCTCTTTGATCAATATGGAAAAACTACTAAGTTAACAGTTAACTTAGCTTCCACTGCTTCAGTGTTGACTGAAAATGATGTCAGTGAGACTGATGTGTCAGTCACTACTACCCAACAAGAAATCCGCTAATAGGAACATGATGTTAGACTGTATGAACGAAGTGACACAAAATGACAAACGGTCAGTGTCAGACAAAAAAAAAAAGCCCAAAAAACCAAAACATTTTTCCCTCTTATTCAACCATTGGAAAGGGCCTTTCTGACACTATTCACTGTTCCAAACAGCACTTTGAGTGAATCATAGAGCAGCGCCTTTAGACTTCAGAGCGCTTAAATGTAGAGTGCAGTGTTTAAGCTGAGAAGTGCATTAGGCCCATCTTCTTGTAACCCCAAATGCTTTTAGCTAAAAGATTCATCTTGAATAGAAAAGTGCTGCACTGCAGCGGGTTCACGGAGAATTATCCACAAAACTTTCTTGGCTCATTTACCATTGAAGAGGTAACCCCCAGATGATACTCTGAAAAACAGGCTGAAAAGCACTAGTTTATGTCTTTATTGGTGGGTTGAGGTTTAGTTTATGCAGTCAATTTGTTGTCTATCAGTTTTGCCAGGGGAGAAGAGTAATAGTGTCATCATGGGGGATAATCAGTGGAGCGGAGCACATTAGAGAGGATGTGTTATTGAGCTATGTGTTACCCTTTCCTGTTACTTCCTGGGAGAACAATTACTGTGTTTGAGTAACCAATGATTGAGACAAGATGCGCTCACAGTGTGTGTAATTGATGAGCGATGTTGCATGCAAAACAAGGTGAATTTGCTTTTTAAGAGCGCGTAGGGTTTTGTTTTTGTTTTTCAAGTTGCTGTAAGTTTTCAACAATACTCTCCTGCTCCAGAGTTTGCCTCAACTGGTGAGAAACCTGAGCTGCAAAATACATTTTTTGAAAGCAAATAGCAGAGCAATGTCGCTATCAGTGCTGCTGAGCAGTACCGAAACACAAATCCATCCATCCATGCAGAGCCTCCCTGCAGCTTGCCTCAAGTAGCTCTCCTTTCAGCCAGACACACACAAACACACGTATACACACACAGGCATATATACCACTCAGTATAATACTGTGTGTTCTCCCTTTAAATATGGTAAATATAGTTGATTAGAATATTTTATATAATTCATAAGGGGTCTGAGGCCTTTTGTGTTATGTTACATCACTGAATGACAGGGCCCTGTGGGAGTGTGTGGGGGTATACTTTACAGTCTGGCTCATAAGTTTTTGACACAATGGTGATTACTCATTTCATTTCAACCACAATGAGGATTACTTTTTCACTAGTTAAATGAATTCTCAACTCAAACAAAAAACCCTCCTACTGCAGCTTCAAGTGTTTTCTTGTTATAAACTGTGGTATTCTATTTCAAATCATATATTTTGGTGACCACATTATTGCATTTTACAGTTCAGACATCCATTCAGGTTCAATCTTCCATGAAAGGTAAGATCTTCAACCAAAAAGTTCAATTAGTTACAAATTCTCAAAATCACACAACATGTCTCCTCCTTCACTGAAAATTCCCTTCTCAGTGTATGTGGGCTGGAAGTTTTAAGTTTCCATGTCACATTTGTGGGATGGTGCGTGTGCGTGTTAGATGAATACTGGCCCACAATTGGCTTCCAAACTTGTTGTGATGTCACAAATCATCTTGTGCGTGCACGTCTTAAACTCAGATTTAAGGTGAGCACCGAAAAACGTTCCTCCTCTCAGCAGATGAATGTGAAAAAACTCTTTATAATGTCAAACTCTGCAAATACATCATTCTGCACAGTGAAGGTCAAAAGTGGGCGACTAGAGCGACTTAAAACACAACTTTAAAGAATCTTTTTGAGTATTTTATTTATTTACCCACTGCAGTAAACTAATCTCAGTATTCAACAATGTTTTTTAAACCTCTAATTGACGAATCATTAAAGTTTTATGGCAGAGATTTTTTTTACCTCTTTTGAGAAAGCTCAACTGTCTTTGAATAATAACTAGAAATTAATGAACATTTATTTATTAAATTGCTGAAACTAGACTGAATAAGTGTTCCAGTTTCTGACATCTTGTTAATTATAGATAATAGTTGTGAGGTTGCTAGGATTATCATGACTTTAACAAGTCGCATTTGGTGGAAAGAAGCTTAAGATTTTAAGCTTGAACATAAACTTCAATCATTAGTTTTCACAGGTAGAAATAGCTGTTTCATCAGCAAAGAAATGCTAAACAAATGATCTGACCAAGTTGATGCGCAGACACTGAGAATGAAATACAACCTTGGAAGGATTTCAAGTATTATGCAGCAAAAATCTTATGAAAAAGATATAGCAATGAACAAGGTGACAGAGGACTCTTTTTTTAAGAGATTATGTAAACCACTCAAGAGCAGTTTCTCTTATTACCACCACATGCTCATTATCAGCAATGAATAGATCTGACATCAAGGTGAAGCAGAACTCCAGGCAGTCTCCATTCTGTATTTACAAAAGATAACAGATTAAACACTTAAAAAAACAGTTTCTTCACTCTCCTAAATCTAGTGTTTATAAAAAAAAAATCTTAATATGTAAATGTTCTGAATGTCCTAAAATATATTTGCAATTACTATGAGGAGAATGTTCAGACTACATTTTTTAAGGACGATTCTGGCTATTGAAATTCTGCAGTCGATGTCACAGGGGACAGATACTCGGTAGCTGGAAACCATTGTTATTTATGAACCCGGCTTCAATATGTCACTCGGCGCTAAATGGATTACTGAATTTGCTATTGTGTGCGTCAGTTGCTGTTGACAGTTGGGGGATTTGAAAATATGTGATTTGTAAATCTCTTTGGTCTCATCATTCTCAATTTTGTATTTTCTACTTTTGAAATTCGGACATTGAATAACCAATTATTGCATTAGGAGATTATTTCTAGAAAAAAAAATCCATATGGAAAATCCAGCAAATAGTTTATGTTCTGGTTATTTGATTATGTCCAAAAGGTAACACTACATGCAATTTCTTCCCACATCCATATATTTTTTATTTGCCATTTTCTGATCATTATTTACAAGAGAATACAAGATAAATACATGAATAAAGAAACACCAGTGCCAGAGGCTGTATTTAAAGATGCATCAATACTTTGAGTCATATTTTAAGAATCATGGGTTTGAGCTCTATCATGATCACCCCAAAGATTGAGTTCCATCATACTGGAATTGACTATTACCCTTTTAATGTCATACGGTGGCATTTTCAACTTGAGATTTTTTATTGTGTTTGCTTTGACTTTACCGGATGACTCAGACTCAGGTTTATAAGCGAGTGTCCTTTTTCTTTCCTCACGTGTTGGCCACTTTAGTGAGGTGAGATGTTTGTGTGAAGGTTCTTTTTTAATGATGCTAATGTCATCCCATTTGAAATGAAAAACATGTTTCAGATGTACACCAAGGTGAAAAACAGTTCAGCATTAAGATGAGACATTAAAGTGTACACGTTAATGGTTTTGAGGTCAGTGAAGCTGGTTTGTGACCAGAAGGTCAAGGGCTTGAAACCCAGAGGAGAGATTAAACAAACCTGTTTGCCTATTAACAAAAAGAAAGAAGAAAAGAAGTCCTGTTTGCACAACACTCAACTGTAATTGCTTTAGTGAAACCGAACTATAAGACTGTACCGGTAGCAGGTAAAAAATGCTGTGCATCAGGGTTGTTTGCTTCATTAATCCCCAGATAACTGACTATTATACAAGTGGTGGTGGTGGTGGGGGGGTTTAAGTAATTTAATGTAATTGTACATTGGTCTTCATTGGCATTTTCATGAAATAACTTTAACTACACACTGGTAAATTTTAAATAAATCTTTTCAAAGGGCAGTTTCAACTTCTCCCCATGGTCCCTTTTATAGTAAGCAATAAAAAATGACAAAAAGGGTCTAGGGTGAAGTATTTAAATTGGCTTATTCATCACCCATTCAATAAAAGTAAAAGTGGTAAATTAGCCCTATACATGTTCTTGAATATTACAAGAACAAGAATACATGTATGCTTATTAAAACTAGTCAGAATGTGATTCCCTACTGTAGGTCACAGATAAAATTATCTCATGTCCTCATCTTGAAAAAGATGCCCAGGTGCTCAAAAATACAATAAGAGGCAGGTTAACTGTCAACATGCATAATGTTCTCAAGTGAAAGTGTACAACAACCCTAACGGATAGCTAGAATCTTACAGTCGGCGCCAGAATTAGAGTTTGTTTTAAGAGTTTGAAAAGAGGAAAAAAGATAAGAAAATGAAAGAGATTGCATAAGAGTAGCCAAAGGGCCCAGATGCCCCATTTTTTCTGTAGCCATCATCAATCAAACATAGAAAATGAAGTTAATGTCTGTTCAATGCTCTTGATCTCCCAAAGTGTGTTGACAATGAATTTCATTATTTCCACTGCAGCCAAGCTGATATATATTTTTGAAGGCAAAGGGACAATGAACACTGACCATTTGCTGTTTTTGTAAGAACTGTTTCTTTTCTGAGGTAATGTTGGAAATCCAGGACCTGTGATTGTATACCCCTGATCATTTAAGTTAATTTAGTTTGTTGTGAACCATTGATTTACTCTGATTCATTATTTCTTAGATGCCACAAAGTGGAACACAAGTAATGTTCGGATTTCTTGGTCATGTTACCAAAACAAACAAACAAACAAAAAGAACTCCAATGCAATTGGAAGTCGAAGGGTGAATTTATGGTGAGAATAAGAAGCAGTCTACAAGTTTGAGATAATTAGAATAGACTCACATTTGTTTAATGATGTACTTTAATCTAATTCAGTCTGAATGTATTATAAAACAAAATCCAGGTTATGGATAGGAGATTCTCATAAATGGCTGTTGGGTAGTTAGGAAGCTTATTAAGCATTATACAGAATTATAAACCATGGAACCAAAAGAAATCTCAATACAAACAAATTTTACAGTACTTGTTTTATGAGGAGTTTGTACATTAGTTTCATCACAGGTCTCTTTTTGTCCAGGCCATCCTTGTGCCTCAGGATGGCAGAAAATATCAGGATAAATATTTAAATTTGTGAAGCAAAAGAATATAGTTGGCTGTGAAATTGATCTTGGCCTCACACATACTGTTTCATCTTGCAAAGCAACACCGTAATGTTTACCAATATATCCTTTGCTTGTCCATTTGAATAGTGCATGAAATAGCATTTAGAATATGCCCTTTACTCTGCTCTACTCATTATACGTAAGGCAAGCAGTGGGAAATGGCTTTGGATTATGTAAAATAGAGCTGTACTGTATGGCAGGAGTTGAGCTGAAAAGTCCAAACCTTTGGCATCACTCGTCTACAGAAAGTCCAAATGAAGTGTGAATGAAAATACATTTACAATATTTTTCTGTTCACAGGTTAGCTGAGTAGCACCTTTTAAACATAAAATGCAGCTCAAAGTGCTTTACAGTAAGGCATTAAAAACAAAACACAATGGTAAGCGAGTACAACAATATAAAACAATGAGAGCAGGTTAAAGTAAAATCAGATCTAAGCAGGAGGGTACAATAAATAAAAATGGATAGTAAAAATAAATAAATTAATTAATTAACTAATATATAAAGAATAAAAAAATGCATCAGCTACATCTGCTCTTATGCCAAGAAATGATTAATGTAAAAGTGGACTCATGAGACAGAATGCTTCAAATTCAGTGTCAACTTGGCAAAGCAGTGCTGAGTGCACAAACTGTGTACTGCACTGCAACGTTGCATGACAACTTTTCATTTTTAAAGACTAATCAGTCTAAAGTAAAACAATATCCCATTGCCAGCTCTTCACACAAAAAGCATCTTACCTGTTGATAACTGCTGACATGAAAGATCCAAATTTTCAGTAATTTTTAACTTGTGTGTCAAAGCCTCCCTGCCCTTCGTCTTTTTCTCCCAGTATCTCTGTCCAGCAAACACTGTTACCTGTCTCTGAGCAGAGTAAGGGCACTGCTCACAGAGATTGTTTTGCTCACAGATGTCATTGCCAAAACTACAGATATAGCCCAAGGCTGTTAAGCCTAATTAAAGCCAATAACCCGTACAGTTTGATCACAAACTTCAATTCCAACTGTGAGTCTGCAGCCTGTGTGCTTCTTTTTTTTTTTGGTTATGTTAATTTGTACTGATGGGCGAGACAGTCTGCTTTTTCACTTTCCTTTTAGCCCCCAAGTGAACCTCATCATCATCTACTATATGTACCTTTCATGTGTAAATGAGTAATATACGAGAAGCATGCATGCCACAGCCAATTCTGATATACTCAGTGATTGGTGAATAAAACAATTGCATTTTTTAATGGATTGTCATTAGTCTGGTGATTCTAAACTGACTAAGTTTTTATAATTTCCTCCCATTAGGAATAATTCTGAACTAATCTGGTCAGTATGATTATTTGATGACATGTAATCTGGTCAAAGCACAGTGATAAAGTTGGTTCACAGTAGGAGGTGTCATGGATTATGTTCCTCTTTGCTCATTGGGTGGTGCCACACCTGAGGAGAGCAGATGTTTGAGTTTACCTGCCAATCAGTTGCACCGTTTGAATTGTGCAGCAACATGTAAAAATGGTGATCAGCACAAACACCCTGTTGTCGAATTATTCCTGTTGTCCCAACACTCACCCTAATGCAGTGTCTACAAAGAGAGCATTTCAGCTGTATTTTTCAATCGTCTGTTCCAAGCACATCTGACAGGAACAGATATGTATTTCTATACTTAAAGTTTATGCTTAAACATTTTTTCTCAGTTTTATGCGTCTAAATACAGCAATTATGTAGTGAGTTCTGAGAACTGTCAAAATGCGGGTGACCTTTTGAGTGACCACTCAACACTGTGCCTGAACGCATCCTGTGTATACATACAAACGGAGCACCAGCTGCTGCTGCTGCTCTGCTTATGTGCTGCCCACAGTATGCCTCCTGTGTAGATACAGTGTAATACTGAGCAAGATATTTGTGTGTAATCAAGTGTGTAACATATAATCACAAATTTATCTTGTTTCTACATGAATACAATCAGATTAACTCAGTTACTTATCAAAGTTGCTTTTTCAAACAATTTAGTCAAAGAAGTCAACTTGTAAGTACTTTCTGTAGGAAAAAATGGTTCAGTAGACATCTATTAATATTACATTCTTAGTATACTTAACATCAATCATTGTTATTCAGATGTATCCATGACATACAGAAGTGAATTTATATTTATATTTATATTAATTAACACTTACACAGTTGACCAGTTATGGTCATAATGACAAACTGTCAAGTATGATGATGATACAAATGTATTCATTAGGATAAACCCCTTGAGATGAACCATCTTGTTTTCAAGGGGGTCCTAAAATACAATACAAACAAAAATGAAAAACAAAAAGCAAAACCAAGACATCACAGTCATAGGAAAGACAAAAACAAAACAATCAATAATTCAATAGACACACTACAACTAAGACAATCAACACAAGATCAGAAAGATGAGTACATTGGTGAACATAACCACTAGATTGCCAGAGAGAATAAAAAAATATAGAATATAGTGTTTTGTATATTGTATATAGGTATAGCATCATCTGAAACATGTATGATTTATCTCAAAATAAGGAGACAAACCATTTTTAAACATGTGAAATGATGCCAAGGATTGAATGTTTGAAGGTAAGTTATTCCAGTCTGAAGGAGCCTTAAACATAATTGCTCTCTTTTCAATTGCTTTTCTGACTATAGGGATGGAGAGGGAGTATTGTGCAGAATGCCTCAGTTGATATATTCTTATATTGAATGGAGGCCATTTAAGTGAGTTATACATTATACAGTGACAGTACTAAAGGAACATTCAAGAGCAAATCTACTGAAATTATTGTATGCTGTATCAAGGGGTTGAAGGTTAGTTTTGGATGTATTTTGATAAACAACATTGGAATAGTTGGTAAGAAATGGTAAGATAAGTTGTAAGGCAAATTTCTTTTGGAAACTCAGTGTAAAACGGTTTCTAGATTGAAATAAAACACTGGTTCCATAATTAATTTTGTGGAGAACGTGATCAATGTGAGGTTTGAATCTAAGTTCAGAGTCAAGCCATAAACCCAAGTATTAAGTTTGATCACTCTATGCAGAGAAGTACCATCATTACATGTTATTATTAGATTATTAGATTTTGTTTTAAGGCTCTGTCTTGTATCAAAGACCATAATATAAGATTTTGTTTTATTGAGCAGTAGTTTCTTAGATAAGAGCCAGTTTTGTAAGGTATTGAGATCCAACTGAAGGGCAGTTTGGATTTGCAGTAAATGAGGTTTAGAAGTATAAATGACAGTATCATCTGCATATAGTTGAAGAGATGAATTAGAACAGATTAAAGGAAGGTCATTACTAAAAATAGAGGAAAGAAGTATAACAATAGAGTTGTGTCCAGAATCACTCCCTATTTACTGTGTTTAACATGTGCTATTATGGAATATATGAGCATGTATAGTGCTCACAAAAAATTCCTCAGGCCAGTCAATGGCATGCACACATGGCTACTTTTTGCTAAAAATCCAACAGTGCAACATATTGCATTTTATATATGGGAAAATTAGGTCATGTGACACTCAGTGACACAAAATCATGATGATTCATATGTGTCCAAAATCTAATTTTACTGCTCACTATAGAGTAATCTAAGTGTGTAGTATATAGGGTGCAGTGAATGAGTGAATGAGAGAGTTGTGCAGCTAAATCATATTATAGATAGATACTGACTGGATTTTAACCAAAGAACAATCAGTTTCTTTTCCGTTGTTTGTCTAACACACAGAATTGCAGAAATCTGCCAGAAGCAGTTGTCACTAGAGCCTGTAAAATCAATAGTTAATAACCAAAACTTACCCTCTTACAAATTGTTAAGATGGAATTAATTATGTATGAAGTAAAAAATCTAAAATAACAAATTAATTTCAGTTTTATATATTTATTTATTTATTTTTATCTGGGTCTGGTCCAGTACAAATGAACCTTGTTGTTGTTCTCCAAAATTAAACTTCACTGAAAAATAAGCCACAGACAGTTTCCAGGAGATGGCTAGAAAACCTTGGGCCTGTTAAGTGCAGGGAGTTGAAATATTTTTGTGGAAAACCCAGACTGTGTGCGAACTATACCATGGCTTTCGGGGGAGCTCACCTTTTTTTGACGGGCGGGGGGCTTGAGGACTGACTGTGACTCTTTGTTGCAGAGACACATTCATATCTACAATTATGTAGGCCTACCTGCTTTATGTCAGCACATCTGATATATAATAAGTTAATGACCACATCAAACCTCCACATAGGTATCAAAACCAAATAACACAGTATGATACAATACGGCCAACTAAAGCAAGGCACAGTATACTCTGCAGTGATGTATTATATTCTATATATCGGCACAAATAAGGCATGGATAGGTCAAATAGCAAAACAGCCTATAAACACAAATCAAAAACAGCCTACAAGGGATCAAGTCCTCATCAACAACAGTTAAAGTTACCCATCACATACAGATGAGCACAATAATTTCTCGGTACAATTAAGACATGCAAGGGTCATGTATCAAGAAACCAGCCTGTAACAACACACAAATGCATGAGCATTGAAAATACCAACAAAAACAGCCAGGCTGCCTACAAGGGATCCAGTCCTCATCAAAACCCATCACATACAGTGCCAACAGTGAATGATACAATTAATTGGGAATAGCCCTTACCTTAAAACAGGAGTGACCATGGAGGCCTGACTTCAGAGTTGATTGGCTTAGATTTGTTGGTAAGCCCAAAATTTGTGAGTAAGCTTCCTTGTTTTCTCTTTGACATATCTGTATGCTGACGACAAAACAGAGAAATGAATAAATGAATAATGGTGATTCAGCATGCAGACTGAGTGGGACTAAGAAAGTTTCTTTTTTCTGATCTTTAAGTTAAGTGAAGTTTATGATATTTCGAAGCTACACTTCAATGGTGATGGCAAGGATGGAATGCATGCTGGTATCTTTATTAAAGTGAATTAGTGATGAATCACCCTCATGCATTAGTCATACATCAATAATAGCCAAATTTTGCGTATGATTCATGATGATGAAGGTACATCGAAATGCATGGCAAAAGTAACATATTTTCAATATTTTAGAGACCCCATGAATTTCACAAATCATGTTTTCAGGGGAGCTCATGTCTTATTAAGAGGAGTTGAGCTCCCCCTGGCTCCTCTGTAGTTTGCACCCTGAACCCAGAGTGTGAGCTTTGGTCACAGGAGCAGCATGTGTCTATATTAACATATTAAGACTGGATGCAACATTTGTGTGTATATCACCTCACATGTGACATTCTTTACCATGTTTTAGATGTTTTCTTGCTGTGCCGTCCACAAGGCGTGACTGAACACAAGTACAGTATAATTTCCTTGCCTCTTGATCTCTCTTCTGTTCCCTGTCTTCTTTTCCCTCCCCACTGTGTGAAGTTCTTTCACCTCATATACACCCAGTCGGTGGTAGGGATGTAGAGCAGCAGTCTGCAGTAGGATTGACTGTGTACCCTGGTTTGAAGTGGAGATGAGCAGCAGATCTGCCGCTGCATGAGGCCTGCTGATATTTCTTAAACTCTGACAGGAAATTCTCCATTGACGTCTTCTTTTTCCTTTTTTCTTTCTTCAGATGTCACAGTGAGAGTTTATCATATGTTGTTGATATAAAGCTTTGTCTCTACCAAGCAGCAACCTGAAAAGTGAAGCCAACGCGGAAGTGCGAAAAACTGCAGTTCCTTGAATGGCCACTTGAAGCTGGCTCCAAAAGCGCGTCAATCCCCATAGACCCCCATGTTAAAATGCCCAACTTTACAGCAGAAATAAACATGTTTACAGCCTGGTTCAAAAAACGGTTTTGGTCTCTATAAAAGTGTGTGGGGGGGGGGGGGCTACCACAGTGACAATGTTGGTTAGGTAATGTAACCATGGCGTAACCCCAGACTACCTCTATTATGTTTTACAGTCTACGGTCTTTACACAGTAAGTTATAATGAAAAAATTGAAATCGTAGGAAGGTAATTTTAGTATCACTTTTTTCCTTTCTGTGTAAAATTAAAGGTGTGATTTTAGAGTGTGGCTATTCTCTGGATATCGACATGGGACATTCTTTTAATGAGACAACACAGGCAGGATTTTTGAAAAATACTTTCTCTCACAGTTGGTTAATACAGTGTAAATGAATGATGGTCTAGTCAGCATCAACCTGTATCTCATCCCAACCACGCAAATATCAGTAGTTTATATCTGCAATATGTCCTCAGAACATTAATCCTTTTCTACAACTTAAAGCAACAAATCAAATATTAAGGGTTATAATGGTATTGTTGACCTAATGCATGGCAGGTGACATACATTGTGTCAAAAATGATGCCTGCATAAAACCAAATTGTGTTTTGGCTCACATATTTGGTATCATGAAACTGTGACAAGTTATAAAAATACAACAAAATAGATAAAAAGGTTGCTATCAGTTGTAGCTTCAAGTTGCTATAGTACATTGCATTTTTTACAGGTTTAAGATGATACAGATGATTTTACTTCATTTCCACAAATTAAATGCCCCATAGACGGTGCAGGTCTATATTGGCAGTAGGCCCCATGTAGTTGATATTTTATTCTCTTCCAAGTCTTCCTTAAAGGACCAGTGTGTAGGATTTAGTGGCATCTAGTAGTGAGGTTGCAGATTTCAACCAACCGAATACCCCTCACCCTCCCTTTCCAAGCATGTAGGAGAACCTATGGTAACCGTGAAACTCGCAAAAACCGCAAAAGGCCCTCTCTAGAGCCAGTGTTTGGTTTGTCCATTCTGGGCTACTGTAGAAACATGGCTGTGCAACATGGCAGGCTCCGTGGAAGAGGACCCGCTCCCTATGTAGATATAAAGGCCTCATTCTAAGGTAACGAGAACACAATTCTTATTTTCATGTGATTATACACTTAAATTCATTTAAATACTTATGAATATTATTTCTGCCAAGTTCACTCCACTAGATGCCACTAAATTCTACACACTGCTCCTTTAAATATCTTTTCAGAACTGTTACTATTATGCTTTTGTCAGCAGGCTTTACTTTTGAAAATTATGACCAGCTGTGTCCGTTTTTGTGTGCCTGACTTGACAGTGGTCATGTTGTGGTGAACACTGGTCTCAGCCCTTTTCCAGCTTTATTCCATTCATCCGCAACAATTGCTAGAAACTACTAAAACCCCCACTTGTTTAACTGATTTTTACAGTGTTATAACGCTTTCATACATATTTTTTTGTTTTCATTAAATCAGACTGACCTTGTTTCTGTGATAATAATCAATCACAATAATCTAGCTCAAACATACTTATTGCTCAAACCATGGAGGGTTGAAGTCTAAATTCACAACATTTACTAGTCAGCAAGCCCAGAAAAAGAGTTTGAGCCGCTGGTCATGCTATATTGTGACTTGCTTTATATTTTAGACTGAAACTGAATATAAAATTATTTGTGTGCCAAGTCTTTTTTTTAATTGCCAGGGTGAATGTAAGGCTACCACTGGACCCAAGGCACTGTGTGTGCAGCTGAGCCAATGAAATATTTTGCTTCACTTTTGAGTGAACGTGTTTTACACACATGCAGGGAGGGAGCCACTTTGTGTGTGTGTGTGTGTGTGTGTGTGTGTGTGTGCACGTGTTGACCGTTCCCCATGCTTCTCTGTAGCAGAGAATAAAGTGCAGACCCTGTACTCTGATGTGGCTGGTGCTCTTCTGCCTTTTAGCAGCAGGACCATGTTACAGCTGCTGCACTTTCAGTGGACACTTAACCACTTATGAAAATTGTTTTCCCAGTTGCAATGATATTTAAGCAATTTGCAGAAAATGTTAAAGAATGAAAATGTCAGTGCTGTTTTTTGCATTTTTGAACCACTGTCATGCATTAACCTCAACAGTTCAGTTCTGTAGTAGTTTTAGAACATAATCTTCTCTCGCAAAGCAAAAAAGAAAACTGATGCTGCCTGAGACTCTCTACTTGTCTCATCTTTACTAGTGTGGTTTATCAGTCACAGAGAAGCATCTTGTCACACTAGAATCAGGGATACATTTTATGTGTTAAGCCAAAGAAGGTTGAAAATTATTTTGCAGTCTGTATACTGTTAAGAGGTCATGGCTGCAGGGTGTGTTGAAGTGATGTTTGGTTTGCTTACTGTTGACTGTTGCCAGGTTACCACTTTATTAAACCACAGAGAACCATGCAACGATATCAAAGAGCATCTGCAATTTCTGAAGTTTGTCAAGAGCCGAAGCAGTGCTGAATGACTGGTGAAAATGATCCTCAGCACTGAAGTTGCGATTGAAAAAATTGTTAAAAAAAAAAAAAAAAAAGCCTTCACACTTACCTTAATGCATTACTTAAAGGGTTTGTTGTAATTAAATATTTTTCACATGATCAACATACCCCCAAAAAGACTGAAACCAGCAATTAATGATCCCTATTAACAAGTATCGCCTGTGTAGCAGAAGCCTGGTATTGATCATTTCTCTACCTCATAGACTTCCATTATTGTCTAGAAACTATTAAAAACGCACCAGTGAGCCACACTGTTGCTCTGGTTGACATGTTTCTTAATGAACATAGGAACTGTATTTTCTATTCAATCATTTACACCACCTGCTGCCAAATACTCATTAGATCACCACATGTGTATTAATCCACCGCTGAGAATAGTCCCTAACAACAGAAATTGAAGTACAGAAATGCCAAAGGTATAGAAACTGTCATCTTTCTATAGTTTTTCCACCAGAGAATAGTGGCAAGTTTATTTTTCAGCTGTAAACATCCTGCCCAGTAAATGTCTTGGTCACAACTATTACAAAAACAAATTTAAGGGAGCCTTATCAAAAATGAGCATTTATTTTAGGGGTTGTGAAAAGAAAATTAATACTGGCAGATATATCTATCAGATTTTTTAAGCACTCAAATATCAATATTGGTATCAGCCTCAAAAATCTTGGGGCTTGAATTGTGATGATGACTTATGATTATTTCTTTGGCCCTAAAATACTGCACAAATAGTTTGAGCAAAAGCTAAAACAAAGGTCAAAAGACTCCAAAAAGATTTGTGACAAACCAACAGTCTTCCCCAACTAGTTTTATAATTTCTTCTTATCTTATGTCCTCACTAACAAGGTAAAAAAGTGTATTTTAATATCACCTATTTCACCTATTTATCACTATATCTATTCTCCCAATGTTTCTATACCCAAGATAATGTAATTAATGATATCTAGCCTAATGATACAACTAATAAGGTAGGTGTAGCTAATTCATGCTGTTCATTATGACATCTTGTGCCTTGGCCTCCAGTAATATTGACATCAGACAGCTGCCTGGATCATACAACACACACCAACTCTGTGGAGCCTCACTTCAACAGCATGCAGATAGCCTCTAGTCATGACCCTATTTGGATTGTAGTAGGTGCAGTGCAGCATGGCAGAAGCTGCTCCACAGGATGGGCTTGAATGCCTTCAGCCATCCAAAAAAAATGAATTAGCTCTTTGGAAAGTCTCCAAGAAAAAAAAATGAAAGTGATAAGCAGCGTCTATCAGTCATTATGAGCAATGTGAACACAGCTGGAGCTGTAGTTGTGCGAGTGTAGTTGCAAAGTGCTGGGAACTCATAAAAGTTATTGGTCCAGTGCTGTATCTGACTGCTCCTTGAAAGCTGTGCTAACTTGAGCTAGAAACAATAAATATTATTCTAGTTTTACCCACATTTATTTGAGAGAATAAAAAAAATCAGCCTTTCCAACTTTGTGGACATTGATGCACTTGTGCTTGAACTTAACACAAGTATAGCTACAGTCCATACAACTGATGACAACCTAAGTTTTTTTCAATGGCCTGTGAATTACTTATGTTTATAATATAACACCAGGCTTTTATGTCAAATTACAATGTCCTTGGTGAGTTGCTGTACAGCCAGAGTAGAGCCAATCCTCTGAAGGATATCCAAGACTAAAAGTCAGTGTGCTGGCTGTGCATTATACAAGTACTGCACACTATACAGTTCATGAAAGCTTTTGCATTTGTCATTCTTGACACCTATCTACAGGCCCCGCTTTTGTGGAAAAAAACAAACTCCAGCAATTAGGAAGTGATGATATACATTAATGAAAGCAGCATTAGTATATTGTTTTGTATAAAACAGAGAAACTAGTAGTTTGCACTAGCAGTAATCCCCACCTTGGTTAAGCAGAGAAACACAAGACTGCTACAGACTATCTGCTCAAATGATGGGAAATGAAAAAGTCATGTTTCAAATAGCGAATATCGCTGGAGGTCTAATGAGGCTTTTTCTTTTGCAAACAACAACCGTGACTCATTTGAATGGGGACATTCAGATAAGCTCTCAGTTTGCTTTCAGATTGCCAGGTTCAGATCTCAGGTCCCAACTCCCATTGCAATATGCAAAATTAGCATACGAGTTACGCAAAAGCTGGTCACGTGATCTGGCCCATCTGGGCTGAGCACTTACAGCTTGGCAACAGAGGTAAATATTTTGCCGATGATCCCAGAGAAACACACTTTAAATTTGACGGTGGTTGTCCACCAATCTTTTCCACCCCTACACTTAGAAATATATGGTTAATGTTTGCTGGAAATTCAAATTTAGTCACCTCCGTACTTTTTAGTATGCTTTTTGCAAAATGGCCAATAAACATTAAAATGTGGTAATATGCTTAAATATGGCAAATGTTTGAGTAAAAGCTCAGCCATAATGATCGTGATTCATTTATTGTAATGTTGTCAACAGTAGCACTCTCTTCATTTCAGTAAATTTATTTTGTCACCCTTAAGTCTAATCATTTGGAAGTAAATTAATTTTTACACCTTTCTATAAAGCAAAACATAAAAGGCATAGTCGCTGCACATAAAACAAAGGAAAAGCGTATCTTAATGGCTAAATTCAGATCTCTTTGCAGGAAACACATTTGGGAAGGCTACCTTTCAGTTCTCCAGACAGGTGCACATTATTATACAATTGGTCTTTAATGAGCATGCCGTGTTTGTGCAGATCTGTCTGAGCTGGAGGCCCATCTTCATTCATTTTAGATGAAGTGCCTGGAGAGATACCACATCAATATTCATGCACTGGTGATTACAGGAAGCAAGCAAAGATATTACAGCACTGTTAAGTGCAAAGAAATGTCAAATGTAAACATGTACAATATGATTTATGATATTTAAATGACACACAATTAGATTAATGGCTTGAACCAACCTTACTGACCTCCATTAAAAGCACTTTTAATAATTACCCTCCAAGACATTCGACAACACTTAAGGAAATTCATTTATAATGTGGGAATTGACAGATTTTAAATGTTTGATAATCAATCAATCATGCGGAAATAACTCCACTAATAACCAACTTGTGCAATGATGAGGATGAGTTACCTTGTTACGGTTTCCTCAGTATATTCTAAAAGTTCAAATACCGCGGAGATACACCTGAAGATGCTAACGCAAGCAAAGATTTCCAGCAAGGATTTCTGCTTTGTGCTTCTGAAGCATCGCTTCTTAGTTGATGTGTGTGGATGGCTGATTCCCAAAGTAGCTGAGGTAGGTATTGATTTGCTGAGGATAAGAAGGATAAGGGTATATCTGAGTGGGACTGTGGGGAGGGAATGAATACTCCTGGAGAGGCTGGAGAGAATGTTAACACAACTCAACAAGCACCAGTTTTGCCAAGCGGTAAAATACCAGTTTATATTTAAAGATGCTTTACTTCAGTATTTAGGGAAAAAACAAAGAATTTTCTCATAGCACTAGTGAAGACCTCCCTCTGCATTTAGTATATTTAGGAACTCACCCATCTCTTAAAGTTTTATTATAATGAGATAGAAATGAAAGGTGTATCAAACTATAAGAATACCACATTTACAAAAATGGAGCATTGTTGTACCTATGTTTATTTTTTGCCTGTCATGACTTGTGGGGGCAGCCATGCATGTGAATGGTATGATCATCTGTGTGGCTTGTTGTAGTGTAATATGATGACATCAAGTTGATCAGATACCTGCCAAAACGTCTTGCTAACTGGAGAAATCAGATCTCTTGTCCGGGTGTAATTCCCACCTTGGTGTTAAACAGTCTGATAGATACAGAAAAACACTGATGAATAGCTTTTGTTTGGCAAATTAATAGAAAACACAATCTTGGCAGTGTCATTATGGTAAGCCATCTCCACTGACAAAAGAAAGCGGGTAAACATACTTAATATTCATCAGTAGCCTTCAACAGAGTAAATGAAGTGTAAAAAGAACAAAAACGTAGACTTTGACATTATTTACATATATTCGAATTAACTGGAACATATTTATTTCACCTTCTTTTACACTCTTCAGTGGTTCTTTTTAATCATCATTTAGGCATGGTGTTTGAGGTAGTGCCAACTAAGGACACAGTTAATCAATGGTGGCCAAATTTGAACACCCGCAATAAATCATGAGGTGTGTTTTTTTTCTTCTCCTTTCTATGTACTGTGCCAAAGATTTGCTCTATTTTGAGAAATTGCTTTTTAATTCGATTTGTTCACCATGATATTTTCCACACCCTGCTCAATAAAACAGGAAGTTGAAAAACTCCTGAAAAAATGTCATACTTTTTAGATTCGCCACGACCATCTGTTAGTTGATGCATTTCCATCCAGAAAGAATGAGTGTACCTTAAAATATGAGTGTATGTCAAACCAATTTAAATAGTCTGAAAAATGAGGAGCAAGATCTCTTTAATATTTACTGTCCTGTGCATAATGTTTCTTGTAAATAGCTGTTGTACTTGGAGGGAAAACTAATTGGGTTCTGGAAATTAGATGGAGAAAACCATATGATTACATGTAGTGTAACTGCAGGTGACTCAGAATTTATTACCAAGACCACTGGAAGCTGTTAGCCTGCTGTTTCCCACAATTGCAATGACTGACCCTTATTTGCATGAATCTATTAAGGAGGAATGGTAAAGCCTTCGGTCTTTTAATATTTAATTATGCAACTTACCTCATGGAACGGGCTTGTAAAACTCCCAAACTCATTCACTTTTAAGATGCTGCAAGTTGGCCACCAGGGCGAGCTGTTCAGTCACTGTCAGAACCGTTTGACACAGGCCAGTAATGATGCGCGGATCGGCTCTGACATCATCCACATCCATATGTACGCATAAATCCATAAATCCATCCACCACCCACCCGAACAAATTATTTTCTTCGATTTAGAGACCCGCACCCAATCACACATTACCATTACTTCTCAGCAGGATATACAGTATGTAAGTGTGATGATATGGTAACATATTACACTGAAGTAGTCTGGTTTTATATAAATAAACATTTATTTAAAGTAAAAGTTATTTTTATTATTTCACCCATCCACAACCTATCCTGTATTTATCAGAATGTTAATCTTTATGACCCGGCCTGCCCGATCCGCGGATTAACTGCATTGCCCGCGGATATAACTGCGATCTTCGCATCACTACAGCACAGTTTGTGCCACCTAGAGGAAAAGTAACAGCAGCAGTAGTTTGGATGTGCAGTTGATGATGTTGCCACCTACATGGAAAGAAAGAAAGTTCAGCTTCTATCTAAACTCAGCATTCACCAGAAACTCAGTTTTTGGGGTTTTCTTTTTTCCTCTTTTCCCTATAATTTCTCTCTGTCTAGACTGCTGAGGCCGGGCAGACACCTCTGCAGTCACATGGCCAAAACCGAAAGACTGAAGAGGAGTTTCTATCCTCAGGCCATCCGGATCCTCAACACACATACTTCACTTTAACAAAAACTTCCAAACACGCACAGACACTCTTGCAATACTGCACACACTGTTTGTTACTGCCACTGTCACTTTTACTTTTACTTGCAAACCAGATCACTTTAACTGTAAATACTGTTAGATTCTGGAAACTGGTCAAGATTAGGTAAGATTAGTACTTTATATATATTTATATAGTTTCATCTTGCACTATTTTACCATATTGTATTGTATTCTATTTATTCTATTTACTTATTTTATTGTTGATCTCTTGGATATTCTTCCACAGTAACTGAGCATCCCTTCATTTCACTGCATGTTTTACATTGTATCTCTGTGCATGTGACAAATTAAGTTCCTTGAATCCTTGAAACCTTTTACATCTTATGTCTGTATGTTTATGAAGCAGATTTATTGAATCTCTTGCTCAAGTTGAAACACTTTCAACTCACGTCAATTTGTGCCACCCCAGGCAAATTCATGACTTTTTATGTAATCACACTGCATCTAAAATTTGCTTCTCGTCCTGTCTGAACACACGGTAACACCTGTGATGCAACTGTGACTGTGTGATTCTTGTCTGTGTTGTGTGCTGTTACATGCTGTACCATTTCCACCAGCTTAGCTGCATGGTCAGTAAAGTGAATTGTCTGTAAGTGTTCAGCCACAGTACTGCTGTGAGCTCATGTTTTGGCAGTGCTCATAGTTTAATACAAAGTAAATGCATTTACATGCTTACCACAGAGGGAAATGGACTTGAAGCTTAAATATCACCCTTCACAATGACACAGCATGTCTAGTGAGGCCTAGTCATTATGCCCCACTAATGTCAAAAAAAACTATGGAAATAATTATCAAGAGAGATAGCTTGATGTGACTCATCAATTAAAGCAATCATTCATAACTAAAAACTCATCAACCAAGAAAAGTCCACAGCCAAAAGTCTAAATGATAAAAACCTCACTTTCCCAAAAACTAAGCCAATAATAACTATCTGGAAATGTTTACAGGAACAATTATCAGTGACAGTCACTGATTTATTGGACTCTGCAATGTCAAAAGTCATTTTAATTATCTATTGTTTTGTAAATGAAAAAAAAGTGTTTTATATGCTGATTTTACACTGTACAGTAAAGAAAATACAGAGTAAAAGCCACAATTAAACATAAATACCATGTTAAACTTACCTTCACAAGAGTTTTATGATTTACAGTATTATATTTCTTCATATGCTGCTGCTTCTCATTTTTACCCTTTGGCCCTCAGCTGAAATGATAAATGTTGCCAGCAGATTTTATCAGCTGCAGCCAATAAACATTCATTTTGTGAGCTGGCCAAACTAATACTACTACAAAATGAAACTTGTTGCTGTTGTCTGGTGATGCACTGCTTGTTGGTGGTTGGTGTTTGTAACATTATGATCAATCAAAGACAAAAACAAAACAAAACAAACCAGTCTAGCAACTAGCTAGGTAGTCCTAGCTCCATGTAGCTCCACTGCAGTGAGGGGTACTTTGTCTACGGTACATCTGCAGCTATAAACTACTGGAACAGATCCAGAACTGCCAACCTGAAGCTGCTGGTGCCTTTCTTCCAGAAATGACTTCTGACTATATATGCTACATACCAACATTCATAGTTGGCAAACACAAATCTTTCACTAATGCAACATGAGAAATTTATATGGTAGTTTCAGCGCACTCCTACTCATGTGTCATTCTCTATTATTCAATTTTTTCATGTATTGTCTTTTATGGAAATGTTCAAGCACCAGACCAGTATTTTTGCACGCTTATCCCATCTGGTTTAGCAAGCTGCTCGTCTGCTCCAAGCTGCTCTGAGTGCATAACTGACACTTGTTGTGCTATGATGCGTTCATGTGCCATGCACAAAATCCACCTATCTATTGACGAAACAGGCTTTTAATGGAAGAAGATGTCAAACCTATATTCTCACTGATCCAAACACCATTTCACTATCACATTTTGGTATTATGTATTTCTTGAATTTTAGTTTATGACAGTTTGGCCTATGTTGGTTACCAGCCAGCAGCTTTTGTTTTTAATGTCCAGAGCTTCACAGTAGCAGACGAATGCGTCACACACAAACAGCAGCCTGTATTCATTTTTTTCCCTCCATCCCACACGAGTAAAAGCTATATACTATTACACAGAACTCTCCCAAGATTGTGTTACCTCTGTGACCTTGGCCACAAAATAGTGGATCAGGTGGATAAAGATTGCAGCTTCCATGAAGGTGTTTATTTCTCCCATAGTGCTGTGCACACACAGCATTTCTGAATTGGCAAGAGTAATGTTGAGACCTGGAAGAATTGTACAAGCCTGGCAAAATCATCCTCCATGGCCCCAAGGTTAAACTAGAGGAATTTATCTATAACTTGATTGGAGCCACGGTGTGACTAATTGTTGGGTATTTTTAATTCAGACTGTGGTTGTTGGTATCCACTCTGCTTAAGTGACACAGTCAGGATGTACAGTGTGAATACAGTGACTTGAGGTTTGTTTACAGTTGATAAGGCAGATAGCAATCATTCAGTTTGTCTTCAAGGCATTGATTCAGTTTTGTTTTTGTTTTTTTTCTTCATTTCATACCAGGAAACTTGGTCTTACACAGTTTTGGCTTTTTGCATTGTGTCATTTCAGTGAACACGTCCTTTGACACCCATTTCTACAATCAGGAAAACACGGGCATTACTTCAACCCTTTTCCCCCGTATGGCAATAAAGAGTACACAGTAGAAATGCACTTCAGAGAGCTGGAGCTCAGCCCAGCTCTACTGATGCATGCAGGTCCATGGGCATGAATGCAGGTCTGAAGGTTAATTGCTACCAGATGTTCATCCCCACTAGTTTGTTAATCAAGTGAAATTATCAGTCTCCCATAGTGAATGGTCCAAGCTATAGTAAGCCCATATTTACAGACAGTAAGTACAGTGCATGATAAATGCATTCGAGCTGTAATGCTTCAGTTTGATCTTGGGCTTTGAGTGTTCCAGTCATCAGTGTGGACGCATTTAAACCTAGACTTAGTGGGACTAATGAATGTCATCCTACATTGAGAAAGATCCTCAAGGAGGTCATCTAGAAAAACATTATACCCAATTGCCTATCCAGCCTAACATTAACCATCTGGTTTTGATTCTGATGGTTTTGGTTCTGATTTTTTTTTTCTTATATTGTTTACTATTTATTATTTATTTATTTTATTTATTCTTACTTTAATCCCCCATTTGCACCACAGGTTTCCATTATAAAAAGATCTGGAACTTGAATTTAACTTAATGTACTTTTTTCAGTATTGAGGTAACTGATCTTTATAAAATGGTCATTGTAAATTTCCTCTTTGCACTCTTTTGAAAAACCTCAACAACGAGATTATCCAACACTTTGTGTAACAGTGTATTGAAGATTTAGTGAATACATGAGATGGGACACAGAGATGGGAGATAAGGACACTCCCTGACCCTAAAACAAAAAGAGCCAACATGAAGCTTCAGAATAAAACAGGACTGCTTGGGAGGAAAGGACATAGGAAGTCAAATTATCTCCTGCTTGCCAGCCTATTTCCTCTCTTTGGAGAGAGTGCCACCACTGGCGTGATTTCTTGATTGCAATACTGATTGATTGCTTTAAGTTAATTCTTATTAAAGCTTATAAATATAACAAATCAGCCTCAACCATTTGAGGCTGTGGGAAACCTACTGCACATAAAAGGTTGAAAGCACTCCATGCTTTGCTACAAGCTGAGTCACATCTTTTATAAAAAATATATCTATTTGAAAAGCAAAGGTTTCATCCTGTGAATGTGTCATCACTTGGACAACCAAGGACTTTATCTAATGTACAAATAAGTAGGAGTAGCATTTCATCTTTTTTTTTTAAATGTCTTACACCAGTTAATTTTAATCTAGCACTGTAATTTGAACCGTGTAATCACATCAGCTATTTACTCTTTCATTACTGTATTAATAGTTATGTTAAATGTCAGTGTCCTTGGATACAATAATAATTTAGGCAGTGTTTTACACTGCCGTTGATTCACTCTCATGGTGTAGGTGCATTGTGGCCACAATATCAATGATCAAGCAAGCTTAATCAATATGTAGAGGTGGGGAAATTATGAAATATGCATTGCTTTGGAGTTTTGACATACAATTATTACAATCAGTGATTACCTGAATGACGTTTGAATCTAATCAAGAAGCTTTGAGGGGGTTTGTTATTTTAAAGCAATCACTGTACATTTTATACTTCCACAGCTACAGCAATGTGTGTGTATGTTTGTCTTATCTTTGTCGTCCTGCTGGGAACTCCTTTGACAGCTCTGCAGCTCCATTAAATCCTGGAGGACAGGATGGCTTTCCCTGCTTAAGAACATTGATAAAATGCTTTTTCTGCTGTTCCTGTCCAAAAAGTGGGACCACAAATTCACCTCTGAGAGCTTAGGGCAAGTAAGGACTAATATCCTACCCTTGGATGCTCAATAAATGCAGATTTAGAGCCCACATGATCCCGTTTGATGGAAAGAAGTGGAAGAGTTGCATCATTATCCCAAAAACAGATAACTATATATGCAGGATTAACTAGACCTCAGTGAATTTCAGTTGATTCACAGCAGTGTGAATAAATTCTGTTTATTTTATTGCAGGCCATTTTAAAAACCTCACACATTTGAATTGAAATACAACCGATACCATTAAGTATCATGCCTAACCTTGCCGACTTGCAATCATCAAATGACAAAACTAGCCAATGGCACTTCATCAAGTGAGCAGGAGAAATGACTGCGTGCTGTAAACAGGGATTTGGGGATTAACTCTTCTTTATGTGGGAAGATAAAAGACAGGCTGGATTAGAAGAGAAACGATTAATGTTGAGTTGTGCATGGACAAAGACCAATAAATATTCAATTATAATCCTGCAGTCTATAATCAAGATGACAAATACAAAAACTGAACTTGGAGGTGGAGGTAGAAGAGGAATGAAAATACAAATATGAATCAAGCTGAGACATAGGACAACCGTGGCTTTGTGTGTTTGTTCTTGCATGATTTCTGTTTTTGTATGATATAATTTGCATGTTAGACCTTCAGACTGTGTATATTTTTTTGGGGAAAAAAAGAGCCATCTAAGCCTTTTCCCTAGGAAATTGCTTAGAATAGGTGGTAAGCCTCCCAGATCTTACTACATTTCATCTTACGATTAGTTTAGTTTAGTGGATGACCTAAACAATAGGCGCATTTATTTAAGCTGCAATACATGACATTCAGCCACTAGATGTCGCACTATAGCACCAACATCTCAGACCAAAAGTGTTGTTTACTCAATAAAGTTGAAAAAAAAACAAACGACAACTCACAAAACTCAGATCAAACTGTCAAACTAGGCAGTGCTGATCAAATATGGATCAAGATTCTGTTAGTGCATTGTCTATTTCTCGCCTCAAATGTTTTCAAAAACATACTTCACTGAAAGTTGAGAAAGTTTGTGACGAGGCCGCCATCTTGGAAACGGATGCGTAGGATATGGAGGGACTCACATGCACTAACATACACACGTGGCCGGTGCGGTTACCAAAACTAAGAACAGAGAAGCTCAGATAACAGCACACACAGAGTGTGACTTCATTCACTGCTCAGGTTGCCATTACTCCACTATGTCTTTACATTGCAAATAGTTGTCTGCTGACATCCAGTTATTCTCAGTGTCATTTATTGGACCTTTAAATATATGCCATTTGCTGTGTGAAATGGCTGCTCTTTTTCTCTAATGTTTGAACTGATAAAAGTGTATTTCATTATGTTAGCAGAAGCTGTCTTTGTTTCAGGCAGGGTGGCCCAGTAATGCTCTAAAACACTGCAGGAAACAGTGCATTTAAGGGACACAATGTGGTTTAAGAGTTCAGTTCAGGGCTTCAGGATAATCATGGCTAATGGTGGCTTATCAGTTATACTCATTACTAAATTACACTGTTCATTAATGTATTCATTATCTAATTAAAGAAATATCAGATTGTAGTCTGTGTTTATTTATTTATTACTTGTGATTTTGATTACATACCTCAATGGTTATGCCAGAGGCTAAGCTTACATAAATGTACACATTTTGTAGAAAAATTACAAATATGCATATGCATAAACCATGCACGGGTGAGTCCTGAGTCCTTGTCACAGGATTTAAAGAAGCATCTGAAATGAACAGGGGGTGCAAGTGAAAGCAGAAAAAAAAATAAATCAGAGGGACATTAAATGAGCATAATTTTAAAACACTCATGAAGTGTAGTTATTATGAGATGAGTCACACATTCACATGTAGTCGGACTAATGAGAAGGGAAAGCAGAGCTGAGATAAAAAAAAGGGGAATTTTCTGCAAACCAACCAAGCTAAGCTGGTATGTTGATAAATTAAGCTGTAAACTCTTGTGATATAGTCATTACAGGGACACTGGTGGCATTGTACTAGGCAGCAAATTGAAACTGGCTTTAATGAATAAATGGCCTGGTCTGTTTATAAATGATAGCGCGAGTGATTTGAGAAGTTAATAAAGACGGCAGAGGGACAAAACCAGGATATTATTTCATCCTTAAATAGTGCCCTACACTTTCCCAGAGGTGAAGTACTGTACTCCTATCATGAGAGTGTGGCATTGATGAGGAGATATTTTGTTCTTATCGTCCAAGATTTATCCTGAGCTATTTGGCCAAGACAAAGTAAGAAGAGCTCATCCTCTGAATACAAAGGAGAAGGGTAAAATGAGGATGGATAACCAATTAGTGAGATGGAGAGAGAGAGAGTCAGAGTCTCCAAAGACAGTTTACTGGGGCATCTTGGGTTCCTCCTGCCTCCAAATTGCGAGTAATGTGGAGGAGATGGTCCAAGACATGTTCATAGATGTTGCTGCTGTGGACCCCTGCTGGCACAAAACAATCCCTTGTTGAGGAAAATTAGGTTTCATTGGAGAATTGAATATCAGACTTGCTTCTTGTTTGCTTTCCTGTTTATCCTCCTCCCTCCCTCTCTGTCTTTGTGATTCACAAGTTGACCCACATGACATAATAATAGTATCTGGGGGGGAAAAATCCTTTTGGTTGCTCTCAAATTGGAAGTACATCTGCAACATCAAGCTGGAATCCACATTGAGCGGTTCTAATGAGGCTGAATCATGCTGCAATATATTCCTTCATCTTTTACTCTGTTTCTGTGTAACTAAACCAATCTTCAGGAAAATTGAGGTAGAAGTGCGTGTGTGTGTGTGTGTGTGTGTGTGTGTGTGTGTGTTTGCTCTCTTGCGAATGCTTGCACATGTGTACTGTGAAATTAACAGCTGTGGGCTATGATCATCCACAGTCCAAAGAGACAAAAAAGAAAATCAAGCACATGAAAGAGGGAAAAAAAGTGAAAAAGAGGATTCAGTTGTGCCCTGACTTTTTTGCCTCAAAGCCAGTGACCCCAATCCCAGTCGCCAAAAGATGGGAAGCGTATCAGTCATACTGACTCTCATTTGTAAGTCCTCATTATGCCTAATTCACTTTAAAATTTGCCCTCACCCTGGACACCACCGCCACCAGTGCCATTTCAGGCTGTATTGATAATGCCAGATTGCAGCCAGTCACAGTAATATTAAAACACACTCCCTAAACTGCTCTTTAGTGACCTTTTTATGTTGTCAAAAGAGTTTGACATTTGGTTGCAATGAACCAGAAGTGGCTGTAGGATGGCAGCATTGACACGACAAATGCAAATGGCACGTGATGACAGTGATGTAAGTGACATGTACGGATATGATTCCTTTTCTAAAGGACAGGAATGCCCTAAAGGAGCACATGAGGGGAAAATGGGAGGAACATGCAGAGGAGGGAGGGAAGGAATTATAGCCATCATTGATATTGCTAGCACTGGGCGTGAGAGTGATGGTATTTGAGAATCGCTCAGGCGTCAGGCCGTTCACCTCGAATGTTGAAGATGATTACACACTAATTGAAATAATCTAGTGCTTCTGCTAATCACGGTTAAAGAGCCCGCCCTTTTATCACCTTGTGACTGGATGTCATGTGAGTTGATGACCCTGGCATATTTAAATCAAGCTGAACAAGTGAAAAAAATTGGATATGACATGATACAATGGGTCAATCCACCACTGCCGAGGGCATTTGGCTCTGAGTCACGTTAAGCCTTTCATACAGACTATAGTGGGTCATTAAGTTGATATATATAATGTTAGAATACAATACAAATGGTTTATATTTAGCGGTTCCCTGTACATGTAGGCAGAATTATTAATTGTGAAACCTAAACCACAGCAGGAATCGAGTGTGTTGTGTAAATAAGCATAGTTGGACAATGATGTCTGAAGATTCCCAGTCATCCAGGTCTTGGTATATCCAGGAGGGCTAAGTCAAGGGCAACTGGACTTGTTTTATATCCTTGAACATGTTTCACCAGCAAGCTAATAATTTATGAAGAAGCTTTTTCTTCAAAAACAATACTTACTATTCTAGCAAGTTAAACTACATGAACTTTCCATGTACAGGGCCAAGCAATTACAGCTTCCAAACCAAAATGAGTTTTAGTTAAAAGCAGTACAAACAGATTTTCATTGCCAACTTGGGGGCAACAAAACAAGCTGTAAACACCACATGACATATTATCACCGTATAAAGTTGATATGGCGAACGTGTTAGCGAACAGTTGGCTTTTTTATGCAGCAGACACTGGATAGCAACATTAGCATTTATTTGGAGTTGTGTTTCTTGCTGCCTGGTGAATGTAGGTCCAATACTCACTCTCCTTTTTAGCTCCTTTTTTCAGTCTTCATCAACTCCTGGGGAGAAATAAGTGGCTCTTTAGCCATTGAATGCTCCAATATGGTCACCAGAAAGTCGTTTGCAGTTTGGTGCTGTGCAGGTAGCATACAGTGGTTTTTATCAGAGCTCTAAAAATAACACCTGCCTGTCTGAAACAAGGTTGATGAGTGCAGTGAGAGTCTACTAAAACAGTAAAGGTGCTAAAATGCTCTGTAGAGCTGAGGGGAGTTACAGATTCGGGTGATGATTCTTTGTGGCTACGCATGACCTTGTTCACATTACATCGTCATTTGACCCTTCATTATTATAGAAAAATTATTAGTGCAGCTTTGGGACTGTATCAGCTGTTACTATTGTCTAGATGAACATCTTTAGCAGACTATATTGGGATTAAAGTGTTTGTTGTTGTATTTCTGTATATTGTACACAAACCATAAAATGTGGTAGCATTTTCTGTTACGTTATTCCCTTCGCTCTGATGTGATGTTAGTATCCTTAGAATATTTTGACTGTTATTTTCCGGTTACAATAAAGTACCATTTTTTCTCATGGAGCTAATTGGGTGGGGGGAACTCGACTTGAATGCTGGGCCTTAGTTCACATCAGATAAGTGGGGCACTGCTAGATGGGGATTGAGAAATTGTGTGTCTTTTCCACTGTGATGAGGTGCTGTGAGAGCAGGAAATAGGGGTTGCTGGTCAACCTGACTTCTTCACTCACAGTAACCCCAATTCACAATATTATTACAGTTAAGGTCAGACTAGGCAGAAACACAGAATGAAGGAAGAAAGGGGCTGAGGACCAGACAATGAGCATGTGAAAGAGCGAGGTGACGGAAATAAAGAGAGACAAAAGTGAGACCGTATATCAGTGCGTGCCATTCAAGTCATTCAATAACTTTATGGTGACGAAAATTGAATGAAGAGTGTAATGATTCAGACCCTGCTCTTTTAACTGGTTTTGATGTTGTTCTGTGGACCAGAAACCTCCAAGAACAAGACGCTGTCTCTTCTTGTCACAGTGAATATACACCACCTACTTCCAGCCTGCCTGCCATGCTTGTTGCTTCTTACCCCATGTCCTCATGCAGTTTCCAATAGCAACCAGCTGAACTAAAAGAGATTTTTCAGTTGACAGATTATTATGAAAGATATCTTTTCTTCCTTCTACTGCATCTACCTCTGTAGATCATTGTGGAAGATGCTGCACATTCGTACTCTCGAGCTCAGAGTTTCTTAGTGAGAAAAAGAGCTCTGGGGGTGGAGGGGATGGGAGAGGGGAGGGCAGGCTGTTGCACATGTCTGTTGCCATGGGGATTCTGGCGCAGTGACTATGCAGTAATGCGGCTGCGGGAATGGAGGATTTGTTTTCGCAAGGGAGGCTCCAGCAAAGAAATGGAGTGTGCATGAGCTGGAGCCTCAGTCACCAATTATATGGAGAGGGCATTTATTTTAGAAGGAGAGTTAGCGAGGCTTTACTTAGACCGGGAGCAAGGTGCTGCCTCAGAGACCTTTGATGTTTTCATACTACCTCACCGTCCAGATTAAATTAAGGATTGGCCACCACACGAATGGTTAGGAGAAAAATCCATTTCAATAAGGGGAAGACAATGGAGAGCTAATGGAGGCTTCATAATTGCATGTTCCCAAGATAAACGTGTTAATCAAATACAAAGCCTGCATAGAAAACAGTAATTTACTGTTAGAGAAGAGGAGTCTGCTTGGAATATTGCAGATATAATCACCAGCACAGATGAATTAATTTTAATTAATAATAAATAAACTCTGTCCTTAATTTGCATATTATAAAAGTCAACATTCTGGCCATTGTATTATTGGAAATGGCCTTAACCCGTCTGTATGTGGTACTTCGCACTACACTATTTTAGGAAGAGGCAAGATTTGATAGTAACAACCACTAATATAATTAATGATTTAAGATTTGTTAGGAATATGCAGTTAAATTAAAGCAATTATAATCATTCAGTCTACACTAATGTATATCACGCTGATGCAGCCACAACTTCATTATTGTTGAGCTCACAGTCTGGTCTGGAGAAATTTACGCACATGAAACACTTGATTTGTAATCTTGAATATCTTCTGGCCTTTTGACATTTTCTCTGACCGAGTAATTTTCACTTCTGTGTTAGTCATTTGAAAACTCTTTAATTAGCAGAGAAACTTCGGCTTAAACTTTATGGCGACAGTACACAGTGTTAACACTGAAAATGATAAGTTACAGTTCAGTACTTTTAAAACAATGATGATAGTATGCTTGGTTGTGTTATGTGCAGTGTATCATTTTCTAGTGATTAGTAAACAGTACTGGAAATTAGTAGTCAAGTCTTAAATAATAATTAAGTAAATAGGGACGCATTTACAATTCATGGATATTAAATACTTCCCAGGTTAGTCTTGTTTTATATTATCTCCCCTTTTGGCTACATTTTAAAATGAGCAAATGTAAAGCTGTAGCTGTGTATGAGCCTGCAGGCAAGGCAGGAGCAGGATAATGAATATAATGTAAATATATAAGGGACGGCAGTGGTGTTATTAAATGAGTTTGTCATTATGTTTTGTATGTGGTATAAGTAATGGGAAAGTGATTGTGGTTGTGGTTGTTGTGAGTACGGTGTAGATGCAGTGGTTTCTTTCTCATAATTCATTTGAACATAAGAGCACATGTAAGCATAATACATAATACATTGATATGTCACGGTGGAGAAAAGACTTTCAAACAGAATGCCTCAAGACAAATTCCATAAATCTTAACTTTAATGTACCTTCTTATCTCATCCTGTTGTAAAATGTCTGATGTTACGTTAAGGCAGTCACTTTCTAATGTAAATATAGTCTGATTAGCATGAACAATCATTGGGACACTTTTTTTCTTAAGAAATACTGTAAGGGAATGCTGCAGTTCAAATGCTTTACTTCCTCTGCAGACTAAACACTTAAATCATAATGTTCACTCAAAGGCATCGTTACAAAGATGCGGTTAGACTGCAGTCATCTGAATTTTCAGAACTAATCATGAATACCTGACGAGCTCAAAAGTGCTGTGCATCCACATGTGGCCTGTAAACACGAAGCCTCTCCTATGGCTGCATTTAATTTGAGTCTCTGCACACTTTCTTCTTCTTCTCCTTTTCCACCCACCACTCCCACATGCCTCGTATATTCATTGTGTCTGGTTTTAATCCAGACGAGGTAAAATTCATATCCAAAAGCAAACCCTGCAGAATCTCATAAAAAAAAAGAAAAAAAAAAACA